>NC_050453.1:14177829-14282829 GCF_903995425.1 Onychomys torridus
TGGATAAACCCAGCTTGGTGCTCACTCACTAGCTCCATCAAGACCATCTCTGAGCCTTCTTGGCTCCCTCCCTCCCACTCCCACCAGGCCCAGATTCCACCTGGTACCATCCAACTGCACTCAACCTGTGGCACTTCACCTCGCCCCCAACCCCTCCACCCCGCCCTTGCAGCTCATCAGCAGTTGTGGGGGGAAGCCCCCTGAGACTGATGCCAGAAGCTATCTCCCAATATCCACTCCCCATTTCTGCTGAGAACAGTCTCCCCACATAAAGACAGATGTGGCCTTTGCCTAAAATCTGGCCAACGAGTCAAGGAGAAGCAGAGTGCTAACTTATGGGCTGTGTCCTTCAAGGAAATAGCCCACCACGCTTCTTTCCTCCATCCTACGGCTTGAACAAGGTTATGGAGTGACCCCCCTTCTAGGCTACTTGGGCAAGTAAACACTTGCAGAACCCAAGAGATGGGAGGAATCCGGGTCTCTAGATCCTCTTGGGAGGCAGAGGACTCTGTGGGCCTGGATGGGTTCCCTCCAGAGTGAGTTCCACTATGTCCCTACCTCAGTGCTGCTATTGGGTCCCTTACAGCCAACACATGTCTCCATATCCCACGTGTCCTGCAATAAATACCTGGAGCTCCTTTCTACACTAATGAAGATGGTAAGATATTACAAACACCCAAATTATTTCTAGCAGACTGGCCAGTGATCTCGCACCCTCACAGCACTAAGAGTGAGTGTCTGTAGGTCTTCACGTGGGGTGGGCCAGGCTGTGGGGACTGTTTCATCACGAAGGCAACACAGGGCCAGCTGACTGTCTTCCTGATTATGGCATTTGATTGAGCATCATTATTGCCATTGGTCCCCAAAGCCTGGAACCAGGGTAGCAGCAGGAAGGACTACAAAGGTTTGGAAAACGACAGTTCCCGTGGATGGACACTCATGAAACAGCAGGTGTGGGGAAGGGACTCTGGAGGCAAATGTGCCAACCAGGTGGCTTTGATGACCTGAGACTTGGCCAACTTATCAGCCTGTCTGAAGATTCAGCACAGATCAAAGCCCTTCAACAAACCTACTGAAACTGACTTGCCAGGATTAGGGATAGTGCTAGCATTTTCCATGGAAACCTGTGTGTGTGTGTGTGTGTGTGTGTGTGTGTGTGTGTGCGCGCGTGCATATTCATAGGTTTGGGATGTTTAAGGAGTATTTGGGTCATGGGCTTCAGTCCTCATGAACTGGTACAGAACCTCCAGGCCTGGATTAATGAGTGACCTGGAGAGTGGGTTATAATAAAGCAAGACTGCCCTCTCTTCTACGCATGTCTGCTGAGCGCTTGGTTTTCACAGCCATGAGCTCAAACACTCCTGTCCTCTATGAAGTATCCACTGGCACTCTGTGGTAGCAACAGAAAAGAAACTGAGACTCAAAGGAATCAGCTTTTCTCAAGTTTTCCCATTTAAAGCTTAATCCCATCCAAAAATCTGGCCTCACAGAAACATCCAGAATCATGTCTGACCACCAATTGAGCACCATGGCCTAGCCAAGTTGATACATACAATTAACCATCATGGGTGGAGGGGCAATCTCTCTGTGTAGTAATGTACTCATACTGTTGTAAGACATAGTCAGGGGTTGTGACCACTCGTAATGAGGCTTCCTAAGGTCATTGATCCCAAATCCAGTCTTTGGGAGCTGCTAGACTCCTTCCCTGAGTGAACCCTACAGTGTAGTCCAATATTTATCTCAAATCCAACTGTCTGTTGAGCATAAGGTGAGGAGGACATTCTGTCCAGACACAGTCAAGACAGAGCAGGCTTGGAGATGCCTGACCCCAGCTGAGCCCAGGACTCTGCCTCATCCTGGACTGTTTCCACTGGAGGCAGCAGTGAGTGAGCCACATCTGCCTGTTGACTATCAGCTTCTCTGGGTTGCTGATGTTCTCTCTTTCCCTTATCCCTCAACTAACCTCACCCCACATGCCCCGGGTACCATGTGGATGACTGCTTATGAGTGACTGGCACATCCTCCATTCTAATCACCAGGCATCCCCACCATGCTTCCCTACCCTGGATACCCAGGGGGCCTCTGAAAAGAATGTAGACAGTCGGACCCTCTCAGGACCTACTGGATTAGAACTTTCTGGATGCAGTTCATCCAGGAAGATGTGGGTCAAAATGTCTCCATGGGGGACATTAGAAACCTCCAGTTCCACTAACAGTGACAGCAGACTCTGGCATTTGTTACTTCCAGATACAAAGCCAGCATATGATTTCCACAAAAGGGCACCAAGGCTCACTGAAGACCACTGACCCTTTGCCCTGTGATTTCGTCCCTCCCAGTCTGTCCCTGACTTGGTCCCAAGATGCGTTCCAGGAACTAAAATGCTAGTGGGTTTTGTATAGCCCTAAGCGTTGAAAAAGCACTAACGCTTTACCATTTCCATCTGACACGGCGAGGATGAGCTCCGGTAGGTGTGGGAAGAGGAGATGTGGACCGGAGACAACCATTCCAGGTTTGCTCCAATGATGAGGAGCAAATGGCCTGTGGGCTGCCAGAGAGTTCAGGGAGCCTCACGAAGACAAAAATGCTCCCTCCCTGCCAGGCCCCACCAAGACCACAGAGCAAAGCTCATGTCCCATGGATTCATAAGAAATGTAAATGGCAGCTACATTAGACTGACTTGGTTCTTTATTATGATGGCTGTGGAAAACTGATGGTGTCAGGCAGCTGCCTAGATTCCACTGAAAAGCTGGTGTCAACAAGGCTGCCATGGATATGGTTATCGGGCCCTGGGGTGACCCTGCAGCTCTCTGGGAGGAGTGAGGTAAGGACAGGTCCAGTCCTTGTGCCTCCAAGCTTCTGGTTCAGGGACCTCATGACAGCACTATTTACATGGTGAGTAAAATGTTCTGTCTCTCCTCTGACTCACCAGGAGCTTGCCACCGAGAGTCCTTGAAAATAAATTATTCATGAGACACGATGTCGGCACCACTGGCAAGTTTTGTTCCAGGATATTTTTACTTGTCTTCAAGCACTCCCTTCAGGGTAAACTATCCCACCACCAAGTTCAATGGTATTAGGAAAGATTCCCCCAGGCCCTGCGTGGCTCTAGGATTCATGTCTTTCCCTTTAAAATAGATGAGCTGTATTACTGTAGAGGTGGCCCTTATGGGTTACATTTTGAAGTAAACTAATGACTTGCCCTATAGAATAGAGATTCAGACTGTGGACTCTGTTCAGATGGACTTGCCTACTGATTTCACTTAGGGACTATGAGACCCACAGGCCTCAGTTTCTCTCTCTGTCCAGTGGGGCCAATAGCACCCACTTCACAGGGTTGCTCTGAGGACTCAGTGAGTTAGTAACTACTGCCATTGTTCCACCTCAGATGTCCCCAAGCAATGGATATTTCTAGTTGGAAGTCTTATTTACATTACAGATGGCCTCTCTGAGGCATTCCACACAATAGCCTCTGAGTTTATGAGTCCCTATTCACCGCATTATGTCCTGCAATTAAAATATCTCACCCCCACCCTGGTGCCCTGCAGGAAGGCAATATAGGCAGCTAAAGAGATTTGAAGTCCAGTCAGCCCCTGTGGCAGAGAGAACCCATGATTGGAGGGAGGGGTATCCTCACCATCCTCCCGACTAGTCGGTACACAGCAAATATTATGCACCAAAACAATGTGGATCTTTCTCGAGGTTCCGGCTTATAATTACACCAATTAGCCACTGTCTTTAGTCAGAGAAACTGGACAGACTTTGAAGCCATCTATCTGAAAATTTGTGGAATTAGCAAATGGGGTGAACTCTGCCACAGAAAAGTACCACTTTCAAAAGAAAGGTATTTTTTAAAGCAAGAAATTGAGGAGGGTAAGGTTGCTCAGAGGGTAAAGGACTTGTCACACAAACCCGATGACCCGAGATCAACCCCCAGAACATCATGAAGGGGAAAGGAAAGGGTGACCCCACAAAGTTGTCCTCAGGCTTCCATCCACATGTGCTATGGCACGCCCACATATATAAACAACAACAACGACGGCGACAATAATAATAATAAACAATTAAAGGATTTCCCCACTAGGAAGGACATATATATATATGGTGTCCACTGCCAATGCTCTCATGTGGATCTTCACTATCCCCCAAGGGCCTGTGTGTCATCTGAGTGGTGCTGTTGGATGTGGTGGAGCTTTTGGTACTGAAGATGCTTCCTCAAAGAGAACTGAGGGACCCCAGCCTCTTCTTCCCCCTTGTTTTGTAGCTCAGGAGGTGAGTGATTCTTCCTGCCATGATGCACTAACCATGATGTCAGAGGTCACATGAAGCCACCTGACTGGAATCTCCAGAAAATGTGAGCCCAAATAACCCTCACCTCTTTATATTTGAATTGCCTCAGGTATTTCATTACAGTGATGGAAAGCTGACTAATACAGCTATTGCCGTAACAGTGTTATATAATAAATCATTCTAAAATTTGGCATCTCAAAACAAGGGTAATTTACATTTGCTCACACAGCTAATGGGTATGTAGGCTTGTGAAATCTATTGGGCTCGGCTCTGAGTGACAGATGGCTCAGATGGCTTCCTTGGGGTCTCATTCTCCTCACATAACTGGGCCAGCCTTGGAGACCTCAGAACTATAGAGGGAGAGGGTATTTCCCAGTGACTCTCATGGCCTCAACATGTGCAGACATCTAGCAATATCCCCGTGGACAAATCTGGTCCTGTGGAGAAGAAGCCCATCTCTCTCTCTCTCTCTCTCTCTCTCTCTCTCTCTCTCACACACACACACACACACACACACACACACACACACACACACACACATGAAGCCTTATATTGTCATGTTTCACTGGACCCTGAAAACCATGAAGCCATCCCTGGATACAGTGTATAAGGGTTTGTGTATCCGTGTGTGGCAAATTGAGACTATGGAGCCTTCTTGTTTAACAGAAGTGACTTCCACTGGGAAAGTGGCTGCTTTTGGAGCCACATCATGGAGTTTCTACAACAGATTCAACTGGTACTGGCAGCTTTATTTCATACATTCATACCTGGGCTCCTCCCAGTAATAGAGGGGCCACGGAACATGTGGGGGGTACCTGTAGTGTTACTGCCTCTGTGGTTGGTCCAGTGTTGAACACAAGAGCATCCGCCCCCTCCAATCATCCCACTGGGATCAGCTCCTCTACCTGGACAAACCCCACCCACTCTTCCACATCTCCATGAGAATTCTCTTGAGAGTGGAAGCTGTCTGTGCACAGAGCTGATTCCCTCCACTAACACCAGAAAAGCTTCTGTGGAACCAGACATAGTCTGGGAGAAACTAGGACATGAAGAAAGAGCCCAGAGTTGTCAAGCAAGAGAGATGTTCCAAACTAAGTAGTCAAGTCCCCCAGCTTGGGCAAGATCAACCAAACTCTGCAATCATCGTGGCCGTGGCTCTTCTAAATCCAAATCCGAGGCCTGAAGATCACTGCTAACAAAGCAGGCTCCTCTTTATTCTCATCCTGACTCTTTGGGCCCCACTTAAGCCCTTCCCTGAGACCACTCTGAACTCACAGGTGCAGCAGGCTGTCCCTCCCCAGCCTGCCTGCCTGAGAAGCCTAGGAGCAGCCACCCAATCTCCCGTGACACATCTCCCAAACAGAGTGTGCAATAGCCCACAGAGCCTACTACACACCGGGTGGAGAGACCCGCACAAGGAGCCACAAAACATGAATCATGAGCCCAAGACGACACCAGCACCCTGCCGTTCAGACAATTACCCGAAGAACACATTTTCTGATAATTATAGAGCTAAAAATGGATCCACTTTGCAACCCTTTCCTCTCTCCCAAGAAGGCCAAGGAGGTGGCTTAGCAGCAATCAGCTGCTGAGACGTATCACATTCTGGGTTGTTTTGGGGGGCTGGTTCCAAGAAATTTCTTGGAAGGTAGAATTCCCAGAAGGTGGGGATGCTAACTAGATCCATATGGCTTTCATGCTATCCCTAACACAACTCCTAGCTTGGGAATCTGAATGGAGCCCATTTAAGATGTGAACAACAGGAGGGAGGGGCCCAGGCTGTGTACCACTTCTGTTCACAACCTTGTCTCCAGAACATCAACTGGTACTTACCTAAGATGAGGGAAGGATGTCACCAGCCAAAGAATCATCTCAACCTGTGTGCCCATGGAAATGCCATAAAGGATTTTAGGAGGAGTAAGGGGCAGGCCACTAACAATGACATTTAGTAGGTGTTAAGTACATGTGAACTGCATGTGTGTATTATCTAATTTTGTTCCCAGGATAACACCATGAGGATGAATTGTTTTGTTCTCTCACTTAAGAGTTACCCTGAGGCCTGGGGAAGTGGCGCAATGGTAGATCACTTGCCTTGCATGCATGAAGGCCAATGTTTGATACCCAGTATTACCCTCCTGAAAAAAGGAGGGCCATCCTGAGCCATACTCCACAGGTCACAGAAATGCTAAGGGTAACAGCAGGATTGGAAGGTGGATGTTTGCACACTTCACCACTGTGGTAGTTTGAATAGGAATCCCCACCCCCACCCCATAGGCTCATATATGTGAATGTGGCACTGTTTGAAAGGATTAGGAGGTATGCCCCTGTTAGAGGAAGTGTGTTACTGGGGATTAGCTTTGTTTCTTTCTCTCTCTGTCTACAGATCAGGATGTAGCTCTCCCCTACTGCCCCAGCATCTGCCTGCATGCCGCCATGCTCCCTGCCATGATGATAATGGACTAACCCCCAAAACTGTAAGCCAGCCCCCAATTAAATGCTTTCTTTCATAAGAGCTGCCTTGGTCACAGTGTCTCTTCACAGCAATAGAGCAGTGACTAAGAAAACCACCATCCTTTAATCCTAAAAAAAAAAACAAAAAAAAAAAAAACTGGGATTGGCTGGGAGCAGATATTGGGGGGTGGGGCTAAAT
This sequence comes from Onychomys torridus, assembly GCF_903995425.1. Lineage (NCBI taxonomy): Eukaryota > Metazoa > Chordata > Mammalia > Rodentia > Cricetidae > Onychomys > Onychomys torridus. The sequence goes on from NC_050453.1 coordinate 14,184,767, forward strand.
ACTGACTGCAGAGAGGGCAGAAAATACGAACACGGAGGGAATGAAGAGGACCAGAGAAGCTACAAGTTTAAAGTCTTCTGAGTTGAAAATGAGTACGGCATGGAGTTGGCTTTTATTTTAAAACACAGGCAGTCTGGGCATGGTGGCACGCACCTGTGGCACACACCTGTAGTCCCAGGACTAGCAAAGTGGAGGCAGGAGGATGAGGAGTTCAAGGCCAGCCTTTGCTCCGTAAGACGCTGTCACATACACACACAAAAAAAAGAAAGATAAATTAAATAAATAAATAGATACCATCTCTAAGGGGCAAGGTCGGTATATTGTAGATATTTGGTACTGTCCTGGCACCCCCAAAATGAAGACTACAGCTTTGCTGCTAAGAAGAGGGACCAAAAGAGCTATTATTTATGCACTTAATAACCACAGAACGGGCATCTTCAATAGGCCACACACTGCTCTCCATTCACTGTCACCATATCTGATGATCAACTCAACATCACTGACCTTCCTGAGCCTTGTAGTAGCAGAGACAGGCCTCATGCAAGAGTACACACTGAAGCAGGTCTGAAGTATGTCTGTAGGAATAGTCTATAGCTTACCAAGTTAAGCTAAAGAAGATGTGAACTATAGCTGGTTCCCGATGGCCAGATGCAGAAGTCTCAACAACTCAGAATTACACTCGGAAAGAAACCGTGCTCTGCTGACATCAGTGAAAACGGCCCTGGGTACCCAGGGCAGGCAGGCACAAAGGCAAAGGATACACAGCATCGTAAGCCAAAAGCCAGGCTTGGGGCAAGAGCTTGGAGCAGAAGAGAGACTCCTGTAAGGAGTAAAGTGGCAGGCACTTGACTGGTGTCTGCCTTGTTAGCCCCACAGTGCTGGCCACTCCATGGAGCCAGAGAACCACGAGGCTGCAGGGGAATGATCTCACACAGCTACTGTGCCTGAGTCCGTCAGCTCGGTGTTCCTGCTCTCTGATGTCTTTCTTGGACTGTCTTCCCTGATGCTGCCCACCGCGGTGAGCAGCAACTGTGTCGCACTAGCATCGGAGGCAGCAGCCAGAAAGGAAGGGGTAAGGAAAAGGCTCTTCTTAAAATACAACATTCCCTGAGTAAAGCATTTCTGTCTACTGCTCAGGGGGGCAGATGCAAACCACATGCAGAGTTGCATATGTCAAAGCGAATTCCTGGCTAGCTTACGCCACATCCTTGCTCTGACCTTGGAAAAGCCTAGGGCACAAGACTGTAGGTATCAGGACCTTGATGGGGCAACCATTGCCTCCTGTGGCCAGTCTGCGGTCAGGCAACAGAAGGCTGAGTAAGGCTAAGGGCCGTGAATATGGGTGATCACCTGCCAGAGAACACAGGCTGGTGCACTCAGGATGGGAAGGCAGCAACTTGGAGTCTGAGAGACAACAGTTTGAGTTTTGTCTTCCTCAGGCTTATGTCACTTAGGCATTATCTTAAAGAACAAACCAGAGAATATGGAACTGATAAGCAGAGTGGATTACCGGTGTCTGTGATATTATCTAGGAAGCAATTTTTACATTTTTAATGCAAATGATATGCTGTTTTCTTAGTCATTCTTTATTCCTTGGATCACTATTATCAAATGCATGCTCTTATCTGAGCATGCATTCCTGCTGAAACAAATAAGATTCAGAATTCTTCTGTTTCTTAGAAAACATCAAAGGCTAAGTTATTAGCTAGAGAAATGATGGGCTTCTAGATTGGGCTCCCTCCAGTGAAATACAGAAAACAATTTTAAAACTTCGTGAAACTCTTTCCCATGTCAGTGTTGGTGGGGCCTTTGGTTTTGCTGTATTTGGGCAGACGATAGCTTTCCTGTGGCCAGTACCCTCTACTCTGTACTGAGGCCAGGGACCTTGCTTTAAAACCCATGAGTCCCTCTTCTCTAAGCTTTGCTGACTTATTTTCCTGGCTGGAGAAGGGCAGAGTCTGAACAGACAATGCCTGGGTGGCATGCATGCAAATGTACTTCCAGAAGAAACTTGGGGTGGCTGTGGTCTACTGTCCCTCTGTGACAGCACTTTCTTGTCCCACCTCTCCAACATACCCAGTGATCTTGCCGAAAGGCCAAATTGCAAAGCTGAGTAACAGGTTCAAACCTCAAGACACCCTGCCTCTAGTTAAAAACTTCCTTACATCAGGAGATGTCATTACAATCCTGAGCCCAGCACAGTCAGGAACAAACACTGGGAGATGGCAGGAACTGTAAATGCTAACCATCATCATACAGAAAAGGGACACCCTATAATGCCAACCAGAGAGCCCGTGGACATAGCCAGTGTCTTGGCTGACATCTGACTGAAGGCCACCTCCTGTAATTAGTCCCTCTTGCCTCTGAAGATTTTCAAAGAACAGAGGCCTGCTTCTACCTTGCCCTCCCTGCTGCCATTCACCTGATGACCCCTTCCCCTAGGATCCTCCCTCCCTCCACCTGGAGGACCCCTCTGACCTTTCTCAGAAGGAAGCAGATGCGTTCGATGTTCCTCAGCCGCTCCCTCTGAGGATGCACAGGAAGGAAAGGAAACAGGAGGTTAAGGGTAGGCTGAGAGTGTGAGACGTGCATAATCACCCCAGCAGAGGAAAAGAACCCACCAGAGACTAATCCTAAGTACAAGCCAGTGGCTCTTCCCAGTCGAGTCTGAACTTGCTTTTACCTCATCAGGACCACTTGCTTTTCATTCTTTTAGTGTTTTGCTGTTTTTTTAGAGACAAGGTCTTACTGTGTATCATGGAGCTCATTGTGTAACCTAGGTTGCCCTCAAACTCATGAAACTCCTCCTGTGTCAGCCTCCCAGGTGCTGGTTTTACAGGCATGAGCCACCATACCTGGTGGAAATTCACCCTTAAAAGAACTCCATCGCCGGGGTGGGGGGTGGGGGTGAGGTGGCACACACCTTTAATTCCAGCACTCAGGAGGCAGAGCCAGGCAGATCTCTGTGAATTCGAGGCCAGCCTGGGCTACCAAGTGAGTTCCAGGAAAGGTGCAAAGCTACACAGAGAAACTCTGTTTCAAAAAAAAAAAAACAAAAGAACTCAGGGCAGATGACTCAGGGGATAAAGTGTTTGCCACTGCAGGCATGAGGACCTGAGTTCAGATCCTAGAACCCATATAATGAGCCAGCTGCTGTGGTATGCATCCTTCATCTCAGTGCTGTGGAGACAGAGACTGGAGGATTCCTGGGGCTTGCTCACCATCTGGTCTAGCCAAATCTAAGACTTCCAGATTCATTGAGAGATCCTGTCTTGTATTATGATGATGATTTAATTGTGTGGTGTGGTGTGGTGTGGTGTGGGTGTGTGTGTGTGTGTGTGTGTGTGTGTGTGTGTGTGTGTGTAAAACCATGCAGAGAAACTGAGGAAGACACATGACATCAACCTCTAGCCTCGGCACACATGGTGCCCACACACATGAGCACGCACACACATAGTATATCTATTTTTAAAAAGAACACTCCTGGCAAAAGCATGCATTCTTCTTTTCCCATCCAGCATTCCTTTCCCTATAGTCAAAGTCTCCATGCATACACAGCAGATAGTCTGGATGCAGAGTGGGCACCATATGCTCACTGCGTATCTCGGGCACAGGACACCTCATTGGATCTCTAAGAGCAGGAAGCTTGTATCCTCATTAGTGGATACTATCTTGTGTTGCCTTCTCTATGTGAGTGTACTTGGAGGAAACAAGCCCTCCCTGGAGTCAGGCTGCCAATTGTGCCCTGGGCTATGACTTTTCTAGAAGTCAAGTCCATCTGTCTCCAAGGGCTGGCTCATTTCCAGGGAAAGATGCTATGTAGCTGAGAAGAGGATGCTGCCCACAGCAGACGTTAAATGCCCCAGCTTCCTTTCTCTGCTATAACTGTCAAGATTTCTGAGCCACGCTGAACACAGCTGTAGACATAATGGTAATGAGTTTCCTTGTGGATCAGAAGAGGACAGGCGGCCGGGACACTTCGGTTTCCCTAATTGAATCATAAATACAGTGATCTCTGCGCAGCCCATAAACCCGGAGGAAGGAGCCACATCAGGATGAGTTATTGCCCACGTGGCAGGGAAGACCAGTTACACACGTGAAAGAATTCATACAGATGCATATACAAGCAAGAAACACACGTACTCCAGCGATCCAGAGCCCTGCAGGAAAACACTATGCCTCCCTGTGACAGAGACCTCCCAGTGGGGGTGGAGGATGGGAAGGGAACCTTCCTGCCCTGGAAGAGGTCCACCAAAAACCTCCACCAATACTTGAAGCTTTAGGGCATCTTAAATCTACAGAGCATGGGGTTGTAGCTCAGTGGTAGAGGGCTTCCCTAGCTTGTCCAAAGATCTGAGTTCTGTGCCTACCCTAAAAAGGGGGGGTTAAAAAAGAAAAAATTCCAAATGGATCTCGTGTCCTCATGCCCTCAAGAAATGAACTTGCACAGTCAGCAAGTTCTTGGGACCCAAGTTCCTCTAGAGCCAGAACTGTCAACCAGTGAGGCAAGTGTGTAAGTCTCAGAGCCTGAATGCTTCTCTCTCTCTCTCTCTCTCTCTCTCTCTCTCTCTCTCTCTCTCTCTCTCTCTTCTCTCTGGAGGTTTCAAGGCCAGAGGACTGGAGACAGTTACATGAAGTGGCTGGAGTATTTCATTCCCTGCTGGGAAATAATGTCCCCACAACAGGGACAATCATAACATGTCGACATGCTTGCCTAATTACTAATTACAGCTTTTTAGGACTTTTCAGTTTTGTTTGTAATCCCTCTCCTCCAGGGGCTTTGGTCTGTCTGCATCCGGGCTTCACAGAACCCAGCTCCTTAATTAATCTGATAACCAATTAGACATGTTTCTTAAATAGGAGTTTACAAAAAAAATAGAGCTGGGATGTAGTTCAGTGGTAAAGCACTTGTGTGTGCAAAGGCTTGGGCTCCACCTCAGCAGCTTAGGAAGAGAAAGGTGTAGAGGTTCATACCTTCATCCTTCAGTGTCCATTTCTGTCTCTGGCAAGTAGTTCTGGATGCTACCTAGTGACTGCTGTTTCTGCACTAACTTTTTCCAGAAGAATCTACCTTCCCACTAAGGGGTGGGGAGTATGCAAGTCCTAACTTAATGCCTAAATAAAGAACTTGTCCTGATAAGCCAAAACAGACTCCACAAAAGTGTCTCCAGTTCACCAGGTGCCTACAACCTGGCATGGAACTGGCATGATAGAAACAAGAGGCTGGACAAATTCCCCACTTACTCTGCTCAGGAATCCTACCAGAAAACTCCAGATAAGCTGGAGGAGGGAGCTCAGGCTCCTGACTTCCTGGCATTTGGAAATGAACACGCTTGGCTTTGAGCCACTCTGAGCACCTATGGGTACTGATGAGCAGGTGTGTGCTGTTGGTGCCAAATTCAGTGTCCAGAAAGACATGAGCCCCTGGGCAAACACCATTCAGGCCTGACAGAAGACAAGCTATTACAGGTGGAGGGTAAGGCTGATAGAGAAGAATAAAATTACAACTTTTATGAAACTACACTAGGCTTTCAAGTGGTTCTTAGGGATACTTTCAACTAACCCAGTTTGCTTTTTATAGCTGACTTTGAAATAGTTTGGCTCTACTTTACAGAATCAAAGACTGTTAACCAAAGCAGGGCTTAGATATTGTAAAGCCAAGTCTTTTCAAGAGCCAGCTTGAGTTGATGGTCAGAAGATGGACTTTGGAGATGGGCAGAGCTGGGTTCTAGACCTTACATTCAGAAACAGAACCCAGAGCTAATCAACTAGACTGCACCAGATTCCCGGGTGCACAACAAGCTGACTCCAAGCCACAGGCACCAGAGATGAAAGCCCACCAGATAATGGGGCTGTAGCTGGTGCTGCACCCATCTGTCTACCCTCTATAAGAAACCCAATCATTGACCGCCTCCCTCAGAGAAAGAGGTCCATACATACTACTTGCATATCCTGCAGACATGCTGGCCAACACAGAGCCTTTGTCTATGGCCATAGATAAGGAACCAGACATCACTGGCACCAGGCTTGAGGACTCAGCACAACAAGATAGCAGATCCCCCCAGGCTACAGGAAATGCCACACTTGACTGACACCGCATTGCAAGAGCTTAGCCAACCTCAGCAAGGAGGCTCTGTAACAACTATCAGCAAGGAACAGAGGCAGGACCAGGACAGTGTATTCTCCTTTATTCTGTTCTTTAAAACCTCCACTGTCCTTCACAAGCCCGGTGACCTGTAGGGACACTCCCTGCCCACCACCAGCACCACCACTTACCGCGTGGACAGGGTTGCACTGGTCTATGGGACTCTTAAAGTCCGTCCTTAACTCATCAAAGGCGATTATCTGAAAGAGAACACGTACAGTCAATACTGTGCACATGTGATCTGTGCCACAACTCCCTGCGGCTCTGTCCCCAGACACCATAGGAGGACAGGACAGGGTGGAGGCCACACAAAGCTGGACGGGAGCTTGCCACTGTCGAAACTGGCAATGGGCACATGGGTTTGTTGTCTTCTGTTTATAATGTTTGCTTTGAAACTTCCCAAGTAACATTTTTTTTAAACATTTTCTATTGCTTGTGCAGCCTGTACAAAGATGTAGGGAAAACTAGTCTGATGTAGCTAAGCTTGGTAAAGGCATAAAAATGTAACACTTCCAACCAGCACTTCTAGCACCTTCCCTGACAGGCACTGCAGTTTATTGATTCATCTGTTTGTCTGTTTGTTTGGCAAAAATGCCGACTGTAAGTAAAAAGAAGTCAGGGGAAAATGGAGAAAGAAAGGGAAGAAGCTAAGTTGTCACGATGACAAACAATGACAGCTCTAAATGTCCCAAGACTAGATCAGCAGCCCGGGCGGGCCATGCCCACCACTGCGCACTCCGAGGCTCAGCTGGAGCTGTGGCTCCCCATTTGTCAGAGGGGGAGGATAGAAAGGGGACCTTCAGCCATCACAGGATGAGGCATGACCCATCCACAGAAGGAACCAAACGAGGGTATAGGCTCTCAAGACCCAGCTACCCTGTCTGCCACAGAGGTCTAAATGGCAGAACACAGGGGTGTTTGACCCAGAGACTTTCCTTTCTTGGGCAGAGCGGGGTGGAGGGGGCAGGGTTTAGATATTCTCAGTAAAGTCTCCTCGCTGCTATAGTTGGGATCTTGAATGTTATCTGGAGGCCCATCCAGTGTTAAGGGGTTGCTACCCAGCCCATGGCACTCTTGGTTTGGTTTTTGTTAGGTTATTTGGTTGGTTAGTTGGTTGAGTGGGTGGGTGGTTTGGTTGGGTAGAATTTTTTTGGTTTTTGAGACGGGTCCATGTACCCTGGGCTGGCTTCCAACTTATGATAGATCTGTGGATGCCCTTGAACTTCTGAGTCTCCTGCCTCCACCTCCTAAATGCTGAGATTACATGTGTGTGCTTCCACACTTAATTCATGCAGTGCTGGGGATGTAACTCAGAGTTCCACACTAAGCAAGCACTCCACCCACTAAGCTACATCCCAGCCCATTGCTATGTTGGGTAGTAGAAACCTTTAAGAATTGGGGCATAGTGAAGCGAAGACCTCTTTAGTTTTATTAGGTTGTTTTTGTTGTTTTCCTTCCTGACCACTTGACAGTGCAGAGGCGAACAGGCCTTCTCTACCATGTGGCTCCCTTTCCATGATTCTCTGCCTGACCACAGGTCCAAAATCACAAGGCCAATAAACCATGAGCTGAAGCATTGGATGAAACCAGGAGTTAACCCAAACCTTTCTTCCTTATAAGTTATCTCAAGTATTTTGTCACAGTAAGGGAAAGATGTCTATCACACCTACTGAGTATAAATGAACATAACCTCCACTAAGGTACATTTCAGGGAACCCTGAATATTTGCCAAAAATAATGAAGCAAGGAAGCCAGCTTAGCACCCAGAGAGCTCCTAACCCAGCCCCATGTGGCTGAGACGAAGAGCCAAGTGAGCGTGGGTGACTTTACTCTGCAAAGCAGTGTATTTACAGCATCCCTAAGTCTCCTTTCTTCAACATGTCTACAGAATCAGAGGAACACACCAGCATAACTTGTGCCAAGAGGACGTTCCCTGTACCACCTTTGATGGACAGTTGGTTATCTAGCCAGGACTTCTCAGGATGCTCGATCTGCTGCTGGTTCTATCAAGCTGAGCATCCTCTTCACTGGAATGACCTATGATTCTCCCTAAAGCATCCACCCACAGCCAAGGCCAGAGCAGTGAACCACAGCCTGCAGGCCAGGCCAGCCTGACACCCACTCTCATAACCTGCGGACTAAGAGTGACTCTCACATTTTTTTTTAAGAGTTGAAAAATATCATCAAAAGAAAAATACTGTTTTTGTAACATGTAAAAAATGTGCTAAATTAAACCTTGGTGTCCATGGATGGAGTTTTGCTGGTGCTTGGTCATGCTCATCTCTCTTTCTGTACATTGCTTTTGAAGACTCTGAGGTGGGGTGAGACAAATATGTCCACTAACATGTTTTTAGAGGAAATAGTTGATCCCTGATCTATTCTTGTATTTGTCCTCCAGAGCAGTGGTTCTCAACCTCCATAATGTTGCAGCCCTTTAATACAATTCCTCATGTTGAGGTGACGCCCAGCCATAAAATTATTGTCATTGCTACTCTGTAACATAATTTTGTTACTGTGACAAATTGTAACGTAAATATTTTTGGTGATAGAGGTTTGCCAAAGGGCACATCCCACAGGTTAAGAACCACTGCTCTAGAGGGTTGATATCCTATACATTGGCACTGACCATGTGGGCTAATACTTCAGTTTAAAATTGTATTGTCTAAAATTCAATCCATAGTCATTGTTAACTGTTTTATAAAAAAAAAAAGACACACCAGGGAGGGATCTGGGGAGATGCTTAGGTGGTAAAGCCACACAAGCATGGGGGGGGGCCTGATTTTCACCCCAGCATCCCTGTAACAGCTGTGGGACATGATAATACCAGAATGGGGAAGTCAGAAACAGGGGCATCCCTGGGACTGGCTAGCCAACCAGACTGTACAAATCTGAGAGCTCCAAGTTCAGTGAGGGATCTTATCTCATAAAGTAAGGTAGAGAGCAGCCAAAAAGATAACTGTACAAAATAAAGAAAGGAAAAAAAAAAGATACCTGTACACATGCAGACACAAATGTATACACATATGATCATGCACCTACACTATACACACATACACACACACACACACAGAGAGAGAGAGAGAGAGAGAGAGAGAGAGAGAGACAGAAACAGAGACAGAGACAGAGACAGAGAGACAGAGAGAGAGAGAGAGAGAGAGAGAGCCATGTGCACACAGCCACATAAGTCTGTTATCTATCACACAGCTCATGTATAACAACAGTTCAATTCCTGCAGGAATTTCTAAAAGGCAGTGCTACATTAGAGACACACAGAATGGGTCTAATTCCCCACACAGAGCCTTTAGGGATTGCCACTATTGTGACCTCAGCACATCTCTATTCCCTAAGCAAAATCTCTCCACCCATTGTTTACACAAACCAATGCTAGGTCACCCCATCATCCTGATTACCATCCACTGACATGACGGGCTGGACACGTCCCCCTGAAAACGTGCCTGTTGTAACTGAGCATTAGACCCAAGGTGAGGCTTGTTGCCACAGAATAAGAGCATCGGCCACCATCCCTGCTCTGCACCACAAGCCTCTGAACATGCATCTTGGCTGTACCAGCCCTGGATCTTCTCCCTGTGCTCCAGCTAAACCCAATCCACCTCATTCTACATGAGTATTGTTGGTTTGGGGGTCTGAGAGCAGGGAGTGACCTTTATCCCTATTCACTCTTCCTTAATCACCCAATCCAATCTTTTGAGACATAACCCATCTCCCAAATGTATATCCTGATGAATGCAATTTCCTCAGCATCCTCCTCAGTATCTCCTCAAACTATGGGCTCAAAGCAGGACCATGGACAGAGACTTCCAGCTGTCATTCTCCGGCGCCAGGGAGGCTAACTTCAGTTCTTTCTGTGCCTGGTATTTATCTATCGGACAAGATAGATTTTTCTATCAGCTAGAAAGACAGACAAGTCCCCACATTCTGATCCTGTTCCCACCCCAGCCTCATGCCTGAATCTCTGTCCCTGTACAAGAGAGAGCGGGCAGGTGAACATGGGCTGACTGGGGCAGCAGTGGCTGGCTGTAAAGCAGGACAGAGGAGCTGCTGGGGATCTTGATACACTCAGTTTCATGTCAGGGATCCATCCTGAAGGAGGATAGAGACAGGAAAGCTGTGTGTGAAGCTCATGCCAGTGAGCTCCACCCCAGTGAACTATGACCTGGCTGCTTTCTGTGATAGTCAGGGTCTTCAGCATCCCCACTAACCCAATGTCACAGCTGAATCTGTCCACTTGGTTGAAAACTTCAGGAGGCATCTTTTATACTCAGGTCCTTTGCTAGTCACTTGGAGATACTAAACTCTTCAAGACACAGCTCCTGGCCTCATGATGTACCCTGCCTGTGGCAATGGGGAATATGCACACAAACAGTTCATTGTATTACCAATGTAATAAGGACCAGAACCAAGAAAATCACTATATTCCTCACAGGGTCACTATGTCAGGTGCTGGGCCATGTACTACACAAACTTGCATCATTCAATCCTTGATTCCCTGTGGTTTATTCCTCTTGGTTTATTATTGCCCCATTTTAGAGATGGAGAATGATGTCAATGATGCCAAGACACTAATCCAGGCAGTATCCACAAAGCTGCTCCACAGAATATATATGGAGGAGGAAGTGAGGGCTCTAAGACACAGTGAAGGATGAGCAACTGGCCAAGGAAACAGCACAGTGTCCCAGGAGAGAGATTTAGGGCATCCTCTGCCTGTCCAGATCGTCAGCAGACTCCTCGGCCCTGCTTCCTGCTTGGTCTGAGAACAGGGGCAGCATGGGTGAGGGCAAGCCTCAGGCTCCAACCCTATGAGTATGAATGGCACAAGGATGATGCTGTGGTTGAAGGTGGCTAGAAAAATGTCTGTGACTCGGTTGTGCACACTTGAGCCTCCTGTGTGTCCCAATAATCCACTGGACCACATAGCCCAGCACCAAACAGTACTAAGTGAACTTGAATTCCTGACCCAGTGATACAGTCACATCAAACATCACACTCATTTTTTCAAAACTGAATACAGTAAGATTCACCCTTTTAGTGAAAACTCCTTAAATCTCAACAAACGTGCAATCCTGTGAACTCACAGTGATGGTGATACGTAGCAGGAATCTTAAAGAGTTCTTATTAATAAAATCAAACCTGAGGCCAGGTATTGGGGTGAATGCTGGAAAATCAGAGAAGCAGAACAAGCCACAGCTATCTCACCTTGCTATTTCCTCAGGTGATCCTGTTTCCTCGGGCTAGAAGTTTCTGAGTCCTCCTCCACATGAATCTCAGCTGAACTGTGCTACTCCAAAGCCTGAACGCTTAATCAACCAGATGCTTAACTAACTACATGCTTTACTTTTTTAGTTCCTGGTCCTCACGCCTTATATACATTTCTCTTTCTGCTCCCACTCCCTGGGATTAAAGGTTGGGTTTCTGGGATTAAAGTCGTGGGTCATCATGCTTAGCTGTTTCTAAAGTGGCCTTGAACACACAGAGATCCACCTGGCTCTGTCTCCCAAGTGCTGGGATTAAAGGCATGTACCACCACCGCCCAATTTGTGCTATGGCTTACTCTTCCCATTTTCTAGTCACCATTTTTGGCTTTGTTCTAGTGGCTGTCTGCTCTCTGACCCCAGATAAGTTTATTTTGGGGAACACACAATATTTCAGGCAACACAATACCCACCACAGTGATATATTGCTTTTATTGCTCCCCCATCCTGTTCTCTTGACTCTGGGAGTCAGCTGCTCTCCTACCCCTAACTCTGCTTCCCACCTGGCAATCACCCATGTCTGTTTCATCTCTAAAGCTTTACCTTTGTCCAAATATCACAGAAATGGAACCATGAAGCATGTGGGCTTTTTGGGGAGCTTCCTTTCACATGACAATGTGTTCAACATTAGTCACATTGTTGCTTATATCAATAACCTGTTCCTTTTCGCTGCTAAGCTGTACTCAGGTCTAAAGATATACTAAAGCTCACTTATCCAGTTCACCTGCTGGAAGATGCCTGGGCTGTTCCTAGATTTTGATGTTTGTAAGTAGAGCCAGTATAAACATTTGCATAGAGGCATCTGTCTTCCCTGGATGATGGGGAGAAATTGCTAGGTGATTCGATAAATATATGTCTAGGTTTGTAAGGAACTGGTAAACTTTTCCAAAGTATCTGTAACATTGTGCCAAATGCCATGTGAGAGTTCCAGGCACATTACATCCAGATCAAAAATTATTAGCTGGTTCAATGGGGATGGGGATGAAGCCACTGTGGTTTCAATTTGCATTTCTCCAGTGAGTAATGACACTGGGAATCTTTTCATGGGCTTCGTTGCCATCTGTGTGTCTTCTTTGGGGAAGCATATGTTTAAATCATTGGCCCCTTTTGCACAAATAAAAATAAGAATCTGTTTTCATATTGATGGTTTCTTTTCAACACTGGGGACTGAGCCTAGGGCCTCTCACATGCTAAGCATGCACTCTAGTACTAAGGTCCATTCCTAGCCCACTTTTTCCCCTTCCTTTTTTTAGAACATTTGAGATAGGGTTTTTTCTATGTTTCCCAGGCTAGCTTTGAATGACCAGAGCAAAAGCTTTCATTGTGACACTTGACAACTATTCTTTTACGTACTCCACTTTTGGTCCTGGACTTAAGACTTGAATGTCTCTAAAAACCCTTGCCTGTGGGGACGTTTAAACCTCAAGTCTAATTTCAGAAATATATTTAGGATTACTCTGAAATCTCACTCCTATTATGTGAGCTCTGTGTACTTATTGCTTCAAGGAACTGGCCTGTTTCATCCAAGTTGTTAAATTTAGTCTGTTGAAGCCAACTTCCATTGTTACTACCCAGCCACCAGCCACCAGCCACCCCACTTCTTTTCTCTCCAGACATTTGAGATGGGGTTGGAGTGAGTACAAGAAAAGGCAGGACGGGCCCAGAGCAAAGCAGTGGAAAGAGAGAGGAGGGACAAGTCCTCCAGATCCTAGATGGCCAAGGTGTGTAGGAACCTCTGAGACTGGACCCTGCCTGAGAGCTCAAGACTAAGCAAGGCTCCGGGGTAGGACCTCAGAAGCCTCTCGAGAGCTACTGATGAGGGTGGGGGAGAGGTAAAAGTGGGAACCTGGTGCAGTGCAGAGCTGGACGCTCTAGAAAAATCACAGCTGTGGTTCAGGGCAACCACAGAGAAGGAACGGGGGAAGGGTGCTGCACTGATGAGGAGATCTTTCTGCATTGTTGACCCAGCTCCTACCACCCCTGGTCAGGCTCTCTCTTCTCCTAGTGCCCCCAACACACCAATGACAATGGAACAAAGATGGCCACCAACCGAAACCCATGTGAGGAGTCTCCCCCAAACTACAGCTGTACCAGTCCTTGCTGTGTCCACCCCAAGCCTAGCTGTCCTCTGTCCAGTCCAGCCTGAGCATCAGGAGGTAGGCATCTCAGAATCAGCTTGTGAGGTGGGGAAACACAATCCTAGATTATGCCTCATGAAACAGGTAATCTGCTAAAAATAGTAACTGTGCACTCCCCCAAAACCTTGCTGGAAGGTGGAGAAGTGACCGACATCTCACCATCCATCAGCTGATGAGTTCCCATGCTGCCCATCAGAGGTTAGCATCAGGAGGATGAGTCTGGAATCATCTCTTCCCCATGTTTGTTGTGGTGTCTCTTATTCTGGTTGAAGCTACCCTGCCTTGCATTCATACTGTGTTATCTTACTGATGTAATTTAATCTGAAAGGAAAACTCTGTGGATGTGACAAGGACTTCCTCTGGGACATAGTACAGAATATAGGCCCAGTGAGAGTTTTAATGGCATTCTTGACGTCACAGGATGAGTGAGACACAGTTAGCACATGCCTAGACATGAGCTCTGAGGCAGCCAGTATGCTGTGCCCACTCTGTGACTTGAAAGGGTAAAAGAAAGTGTGGAGTTACTAAAGATGAAAAAAAAAATCTTGACTGGATGCCCAGGATTCTCTGGCACCATCCTTTAGCTCTGCAAACAGCTGTGATGAAGAAGATGAGGCCGTCTGTCACCACAGAGACTATAATCTGGGGCAGGGAGATAATTAACAAATAGATAAGAAGATATCAGAAAATGGTAGGCTAGGTGACCACAATGAAAGAGTTGATATGAAGAACTTAGAGTGGGGTTGATGGTCAAGGAGGGTTTCTCTGAGGAAGCATCACTTATGCCAAGAAAGAGAACTGAGCAACCAGGAGGCCAGGCATGGAAAGGGCTGGGGATCTGCTTCCACTTCTGGTGCCGTGTGTGTCTTCCAACAACAGGTAACGCAAGCAAGGAAGTGTTGGTTTGGCTCATCACTACAGCCTGTAATCCACTGTTGTAGGGAAGTCAAGGCAGGAACTCAAAGTCCCACGTCCACAGTCAAGGGCAGAGAGCAAAAACACGGAGCCTTGTCTGCTTGCTGCTTCCACAGCTTTCTCCTCTCCTAAAGTAGTTCTGGACCCCTGCCGAGGGAATGGCACCACCCACAGTGTGCTGGGTCTTCCCACATCAACTAACAATCAAGACTACCCTGCAGACACGACCATGGCCAACCTGATCTAGATAATCCCTCATAAAGGACCTAGAGTCTATCTAGGATGTGGGCTGAAGAAACGGCTCGGCCAGTAAGAGCTCTCATGGCTCTTCCAGAGGACCCGGGTTTGATTCTCAGCACCGATATGGTGAATCAAAATCATCTGTAACCCCAGTTCCAGGGTATCCAATGCCCTCTTCTGGCCTCCGCAAGCACCAGCACACATGTAGTACACAGACATGTGTGCAGACAAAAACACACACACAAAGTAAAAATACATATTCTTTAAAAACAGCTAAAATTTAAAGACTCTAGGTTGTGCCCAGTTGACAATGAAAACTGACCTGCAGCGTTGAAGAATGTTCCAGAGAAACAAGCAAGTTTTGATGTAAGGAGGATAAAGCTTGGCAATGGGAGACGAAGGAGGGCCAGCAGAGAACAAGATGGGCTGTGATAGAGAAATCAAAAATAGCCTGATGCAGAAACAAACCAGGAAGGGGCTCACTGCAGAGCTCACATGGACCACTGTGGGATGTGACCCTCGGGTGACTTGCAGGGCTGGTTACACTGGCTGCTCACACTGCCTCATTCTAACAGGAGTTACACAAACAGAGCCTGGGGAGGGGCGGGGGAGCACTTAGCACAGGTCAACAAGAATGAAACCAGGATGGGTAAAAAATTCATGTCCTCCGGGGTTCCCCCATTGTGCTGTAAGCCTGTATTTAAGGCCTCCTCCCTCCTTCAATAAACGGCATTCAGCATTAAAAAAAAAAAAAAAAGGAAAGAAAGAAATTGAAGACAGCGATGTTCTAAAACAGGAAGTGGTGATGGTGTCATGGGCCTATGAGGATGCTGGACTAAAGTCTATTAAATGGTGCAAAAAGGAAAATTGTATACTATGTGAATTATCTGTCAATAAAGGTCTTATAAAAAATAATAATAATAATAGACAAAATGAAAAAAATCCTGGAACCTCAGTGCAGAACATTACTTAGTGTCCTTACAGATTTAGGAAAGATGAAGTCATATTCGAGCAGAAGCCCCAAGTCCAATAAGAGGCCATGTAATGACAGATAGTCATCAAAGTGGTATAGCCGCCAGCCCAGAGACACCAAGCATGGCTAGCAGTCGCCACTAGCCAAGAAGGGTTCTCTTCTCCAGCGCTACGACTTGGCACCACCTTGTCTGCAGAGGTTAAGCCTTCAGAGCTGAGAAGATGCCCTAGTGTCTTAATCTACCCAGTGCGAAAGGAAGAAGTACTTGGTGAGGCAGCGCCAAGGAACTAAGGCACCCCTTTTCAAAGTACCAAAAGCTTTATTCCATAATCTGATTCTGTGTCCAGGAAACATGGCTGAGAATGTGGGAAGGGAACAAGCCAGGACATTCCTGACACAAAACACTTCCCCTGGGAAGCAGCTTTCCTCCCGTAAGTCCCCAAACCTGTGCACAGACAGTTCAGACACAGAACAGCGTCTCATTTCCTCTCCATGTCTTGTTCCTGTAAAAGCATGCCTTTAGCCCGGCAGTGGTGGTGCATGACTTTAATCCCAGCACTCGGGAGGCAGAGCCAGGTGGATCTCTGTGAGTTCAAGGCCAGCCTGGTCTACAGAGCGAGATCCAGAACAGGCACCAGAACTACACAGAGAAACCCTGTCTTGGGGCGGAGGGGAAGCATGCCTTCAAGAAAAGCCTCAACTTTTTGATTGGCTGACTATAGGACCTATGTTTACTCCTAGTTTTCTGTCTGAAATGAGTGCAGCCTGTGTGCTATCGTCTCTTCCTTCACTGACTCTAAACTGCTCTGGGAAAGTGTCTCATGCACTCCTGGGAAGAATGGAGTAGCGGCTCCAGGCTCAGACAGCTGCTTTGAGGCTGTAGGCAGTGCTGAGCATTTTTCCAGGTCCTTGCTCAACCATCGAGGACCACGAAGCATCTCAAAGCAGCTGTCTCTCATCCTCAACTGCTGCTCACGCCTTTCTGTCACCGGGAAGCTGGTGCCTCAGATCGGTGGGTATTTTATGTGGCATCCCCAACAGATGTGGTACCTAACCCCCAAACAGATGTGGTACCTTTTCCCCAAATGAAGCACAGAGAAGAGTAAAAGGTCAGTCAGAATTGCCCACGGCCACCCGATGAAGGGGCAGATCTGGAGTCCAGGACTCACCCTCTCCTTCTGTCATCCTTGGCCTTTGCTAGTGGGTCTCACTTTCCATTGTAGAGGGAATAAGGAACACTTCATAACACATCCATGAGTACCACCGGGCATGACCCAGCAGGATAGGCACCAGCACTCTGCCATCTAAGGATTCCCAAACAACGTGCCTGCTTATCCTCCATGACTAAGAGCTAATAAGACCAAGAAAGGCAGCTTAAAGCCAGCACAGGGAGCCGAGTCTTGTCCTAACTCCACTGGATCTCATCTAGTTGGGGCCCTTTGGAAAAGCAGAATCAAGAGCTGTGTCTTGGGGTTGGGGATTTAGCTCAGTGGTAGAGTGCTTGCCTAGCAAGCACACGGCCCTGGGTTCAATCCTCAGCTCCACATACAAAAAAATAAAAGCCGTGTCTCCTGGGCAACACACACCGGACAGCTTGTTACTGTCACAGTGCCCTACCCCCCCACCCACTCTCATCATGACCAGGGATCCCCGTGCTGTGGCCTGCCAAGAAGATGGGACCCCGCCAATTCCATACCCAAGTCTAAAGGGGCAGGGCCACTTGGATACTGCAAGAGTGGCCAGATGATTAGGGAGAAAATGGAACCCACCCTTCTATCTGCTGTTCCTCCATATCTGACCCCCCACCAACACCCCACATTCAGCCCCTGATCCTCTGACCTCCTTACGCTACCATAACAGTATAGATCGTAAATGGCCCCAAAGGCCTCAATGTTAAAGGCGCAGTCACCAGTCTGTGGTGCTGTTGGAAGGTGGTAGATCTTGAGACGTGGGGCCTAGTGGCAGGAAGTTAAGTCATCACAGACATATTGGTCGGGACTCCAGCCCTTCTTAGCTCTCCTTCCCCTTCTCTTGCCCTGTCCCTCTTCTGCTTCCTGTCTCCTCCACTAGGCAAGCAATTTTGCTCTAGCACACCCTATAAAGACCTTCTGCCTCACCACAGGTCCCAGAACACTGAAGCCACTGACCACGGACTGAAACTTCCAAACTGCGAGTCAAAACCTCCTTTCCTTTAAGCCAATCTTGCCAGGCATTTGACCACAGCAAACGAAAGCTGACACAGCCACTATGGCCCTCTCATCTGCCCTTCTCACAGACACACGTCCCAGGTACCCCTCCTGACATCATAAGCCGAGCTACCCTTAGCCCCTGTCCCTCCATTTTCACAGGCTCTGCCGGGATGAAGAAGAGTCCTCCTGCAGTTTCCACCTGCCCATTGCTAGCTCCATGACCTTGAACAAACCCTTCACCTCCCCAGGCTGTGACTTCTTTGTTTATGAGATAGGAAGATTGATGTTCATCCCTCACCTGGCTCTGGGGAGGGTGATGAGGTGGCATTGCCTGCGGCAGAGGAGAGAAATGAGGACTCGTTGGGCTGGGAGCGCAGACTCCCACTGTGTCCACACTGAGGGCAGCTCCACAGGGAGCTGAGGCACACTGTGTGAGTCACAAGGTCCCTGCTGGAATTCAATCTCTGCCTCACTGATTTGTGTGACCGCAGGCAAGTTTTATTAACCTTTCCAAACCTCGGTTACCTCCACTATAAAGAAAGGACAATAATAGTTCCTACTTCAGGACCATTGCAAGGAGTAAAAGAAACAATGGGGGCTACAGAGATGTCTGGGTCAATGACGTGCTTGCCATACTGAGGTGATCCCCCTGCAAGCTGAGAGCGCACTTACAATGTCTCCATGTGCACCCATGCACACCCGCATATGCACACATATGCACATGAAACACACACACACATATGCACACATATACACATGAAACACACACACACACACACACACACACACACACACACACACACACAGGGAAAAAAAAGAATTACATAAAGCAAGAGACCCAGGGCCTGTGCTCAGTAGGTAACGGTGCCACTCTCTTAACCAGTTACCTTCCCTCAGATGTCTGTCCCATGCCTCTGACCATGGCTCTTCCCTCTTGGTCTTGATGGATGCCAAGAGAGCAGGACCTGCCTCCGGCCAGCAGCCACCAGGACAGAGAAAGTCCAGAGAGATGCAGATAATGAGGACGGCTGTGCACACTGACTTGTTAATGGAGGTGACAGGTGACACTGCCACTGAGCTGCAGGGGTTGGGTAAGGGGCAGCAGCCTGGAGCACTCTGAGCCTCTCTGTCAGGCTACCAAGCTAAGGAGCCCTTCTCCACCCAACCCCAACACCACAGCCAGAAGCTGGGCTCTGGGTAACTGTCCCCAGCCCAGATGACCCTCTGTCTAATCAGGCTCATGCATTTGCTGGTACCTTGAGCTCTCTCCATTGGACCAGGGTGAAGGATCTGCTCCTCTCCTGGTTCCAGTGGACTCTGCCCTTTGGCGAAGCAAGTCCCTCTCCAACACCCAGGCCTGCAGCGCCTGCCATCCATAAAGAACCAGCATTGTTTACTCCTGTAGGTACTTGCTGGGCGGTGACATGCACCAAGGCCAGTGCTGGAAGCAAGGTGGACAGGAGCCAACCTTTACCGATCTTTACTAATCTTTCTGCGGTGACCTGGAGCCACAGTGACCTCTGGGGGTGGGAACTCACTGCTCCAGGCTTCATTCAGTTCATCGCCTGAAGAGGGCCTTCTTCCATCAACACTGAAGATGAAGGTGTGATGGGAAGTGATAATGCCTACTGCGGCCAGGGCTGCCATTTTCAAGCCTTGGGTGCTGGATTGCTTTGGGCTGGTCCGAGACCCTTGGTGACAAGGCATCACTATTGTCCTCTGTTTATGACACATTATCATCATTGATCTGAGCAAGGCTCTCTTTTACATTCTCTATTCCCTTCTGTGGGTACCCATTCACTGCTTTTCATGCCACAAGCTCTCTCTGACAACTCAGGAAAGTGGTGATTAGCATTCAGCGAGTATCTTTCTGCTCATGGTGTTCTTACAAGCTGTGTGTTTGCGTACATGTCTATTCCTTGCTTGCTTCTCACCCTTTCTTAGCAGCAGCTCCACAAAGTACCACAGGAGTGAGTGTTACACTATCCATGCTCCCAACAAGAAAAACACTCAACATTCATCACTCCAAATGCCACCTGAGGGACATGCTGGCAATCTCTTTGGGACTTATACCTAGGAAGGGAGCTGTTGGTCTCTGAATCCAAGAACACCTTAGCTGCCACACAGGGTGGCCAGCTGACTTCTCCACAGGACCCTATGTTCAAGTCTCTACTAACATGTACCAATTCCCACTCCCCACGCCCACAGCAGTACCTCAGGCCTAGAGTGACCCATCTGCTGCTTTGTCCATAACTCCCTGGGGCAGCAGCTAGCCTTTGGGGCTCCTCTCTATGAACTTCCCACTCAGATACTCTGTATCTTTCCAACAGGAAGGCTGTGGCTGCACAAACTCCCCTGGAGTTGTGAACCAATACTTACTTACCCCAGACAGAGCATCACCAACAGACCACATACCATCCCACCCAGGTTCAACTTGGTGAGCTGATGAGATTATTGGCCTTATGGAACACAGGTGAGGGATCACTTACAGGCATGTGGGATCCCTAAAGCACCTTCATCACTGGAAAGTCTCACCTCTGACAACTTTCTCCAAGCTGAACAGATGGCGCCCCTCCCCTTCAGGTAACATACACTACAGCTTACATATACTCCAGCACCTCTGGGGACCACAAGACCACATATACTTAGGATACAATCATGTAGAGCTTGGGGAGGGACATGGGAGAGAGTGGTGAGATCTTAGGTGAGGGTCTGACGACCTTCCTATGCCTTCCTTTTGTGAAGGGACGTCAACAGGACCGACCTCAGGGGTCTCTTGGGAGCGGTCACAGCATCTCTGGCAAAGACAGTGATGGCAGTTACATGAGGGAAATGTTCCGCGATGGCCGCCCTTTTCTTTGTGTTTCCGAACTGTGTGTTGGGGGCGTGGGTCCACTTTCAGTGTCGGACATTTTAAATGCCTTCTCTCACCTGTCTCCTGTGGCATCTTTCACAGAACCAAAGTCAGTCTCATCCATTTAGTCTCGTGTTCTATACATTCTGGTTTTGTCTGTCTTCCTCGGGCCTGGGTCACGAAGAGACCCTCTTACACACAAGTTCCAGCTTCACTTTGAGGTTTTAGGACATGACTTGGTCCCCCCCTGTCCTCAAATGTAAGCACAGCAGCCATGCTGTGTGCCACCTCCAGACATCACTTGATCCTCTGAGTGCTTTGTGAGCACTTACAATGGGCTGGCTCTATGCTCAGAGTGGCAGGTAAGTGATCTGCTCCAGGGTGATGATGGGAGTGGAGCAAGGATTCTGTGTCTGGAGGTAACAGGAATTGGGAAGGGGTGGCCTGGAGTAAAGGGAATGAAGTTCACCCTGGGAAGTATCTCAGTAGGCACCAATGATGGTGTAAGCTTTAGGGCAACCCAAGGGCCCAGAGATCATCTAGATCATCTAGAGGACAAAAAAATCCCCTCCAGTCTAGAATTTATACAAGGGCTTTGATTTTGGGCTATAACATTGAGATCATCGAACCCAAATGTAGAGTAAACACTCAATGCAAAAATCCTTCAGATGTGAAAAATCTCCCCAAGGTCACCGTTCACCACTGCTGAGAATGCACTAGCAGCCTTCCTTACCCTGGTGCTTCTCATCATGTTAGGTCAGTGGACAGGAGGGTCTCCTGAGGTTGCCTCTTCCTAGTTTCAGTGCTGCTGGGCTGTGGCTCCCAGTATCTGCCCCTCAGAACGAGGCTATGGCTCCTTCAGGAGATGACTCCCCTCCACAGACACACACACACACACACACACACACACACACACACACACACACACACCATTTAGTTCTGATAACAGCTCCTTCACCCTGTCACACCTATGAATGTACATCCATTAACCCTGATTGTCAGGATGACCGAGTTAAGATGCTGGCTGTGATGACTAATATTGTCACTTTGAATCTGAAGTCACCTAGGAGACAAATCTCTAGGTATGCCCACGAGGGGGTTTCTAGATTGGGTTAATCGAGGTGAGAAGATCCATTCTAAGTGAGCAGCACCATCCTACCAGCTAGGGTACAGAGCTGAATAAAAAGGAGAAAGCGAACTAACATCATCTCTCTCTGCTTCCTGACTGTGAATGGAACATGACAGCTGCCTCAAGCTACTGTGACCTTGACTTCCTCCAACATGGCAGACTGCACACTCAGACTGTAAGCCAAAACAAACCCTCCCTTCCTTAGGTTGCATTTATTGGGCATTTTGTCATATCAACAAGACAAGTAATGAAAACAGATGCCTAGGGGATTAGAAAGCACACCTCTAGGTGTGTCTATGGCCACCTTTCCAGAGAAGATTAGCTAAGATCCATCCTGAATGTGGACGGCACCATCCCCTAGGCATGAGTCCAGAAAATGCCCAAGGCATAGGCATCCTTTCTCTCTACTTCCCAGACACCATGATGTGAGCTACTCTGCAACGCAATGGTCTCCTTGTGACAATGGATGAAACCCTCTAAAGCTATGAACAAAAGAAATCCTTCCTCCTTGAGATTATCAGGCATTTGTCACAAGAGGAAGGCAAACAGGATGATAACAGCTTCCTCACTCATCTCTTAAGCAGTTCATCTCTATACAATACTATACAATGCCCAGGTACTCCTCTGTGTGTGGTTCCCATTTTCTCCTGGGTCCCTAACTCATACCCAAGCCCATATGGAACTGAAGACCGGGCTCCAGATGCCTTCCCTAAGTACTCTGGATACAACCTAGCCCATAAAGAGATGTCTGGTGGATCAAGTCTCAGCATTTGATCCCAAGAATGGAACTAGCTTGGCCTAGAAAACTTCAAAACAATGCTTTTGTTGCTACATGGTTGTTTGGCAGAGGTATTAACAACAACAACAACAAAAAAAAATCTCAGCAATGCACCTGCAGAATATCTAGGTTTGAACAACACCGCTTCCTAATGAATTCTGCAAAATGAATTATCTACCAAACATCCCCAAGTGTAACTACAGGAAGTAGCCTGCTGTTCCATATAGAGTTATTGGATTTAACCAATTAAATTTTGCAGGACATTGGCTGGTTCTTGTTTTAGAACCAGGTTTCACACAGTCTAAAATAAGTATCTCTTGAGGCCCCTCTTCACTTAAGATTTTTTTTAAAAAAGGAGCCCTGTAATAGTCAGCATATAGAAAAACCAGCTTATTCAAATCAGAGAAAACCAAAATAAACTCTCCAGCAAGGAGGTGTGAGCAGGCATCATCCAGAAGTAACCTGGAATCTGAAAGCATAGGTTTGAAAGGCAACACCATGGCCTGTCTTCAGTCAAGCAGCACAGCTGACCCACTAGGGCCAGACTAGCTCTAGAAGAAAGGATGGAGAGCAGCAGAGAGGGCTCGGTGCAGCTCATCAGTGTGAGCCAGGTCCTAGGCAGCAGTCACTGGGAACCCCACAGCTTACCAAGTTCACAGAGAGAAAATGACTCAATAGATGTGCTCATGACAGATGTGTAAGGGTGGTCCACAGATACAGAGAACGGACTGCAAAGACGTGTGTTTCCTCAATAGATGTTTGTGACAGATGTGTAAAGGTGGTCCACAGATACAGAGAACGGACTGCAAAGACGTGTGTTTCCTCAATAGATGTGCTCGTGACAGATGTGTAAAGGTGGTCCACAGATACAGAGAACGGACTGCAAAGATGTGTGTTTCCTCAATAGATGTGTGGATGACAGATGTGTAAAGGTGGTCCACAGACACAGAGAACGGACTGCAAAGACGTGTGTTTCCTCAATAGATGTGTGGATGACAGATGTGTAAAGGTGGTCCACAGACACAGAGAACGGACTGCAAAGACGTGTGTTTCCTCAATAGATGTGTGGATGACAGATGTGTAAAGGTGGTCCACAGACACAGAGAACGGACTGCAAAGACGTGTGTTTCCTCAATAGATGTGTTGATGACAGATGTGTAAAGGTGGTCCACAGATACAGAGAACGGCCTGGGGAAATGTCTCGGTCACTGGAGCACTAACTACACAAGCGTGAGGACCTGAGTTTGATCCCCGGGTACTCACACAAAAACCCAGGAGTGGTGGCAAATGCTTATTATCCAGGCACTGAAGAGGCAGAGGCAGGAAGACCCTGGGATTTGTGGGTCTATCCTAGCCTGATCCACAAAACCCAGGTTCTAGTGAGAGACTCAGTATCAAAAAACTATACGGGCCGGGCGGCGGCGGCGGCGGCGGCGCACACCTGTAATCCCAGCACTCAGGAGGCAGAGGCAGGTGGATCTCTGTGAGTTCGAGGCCAGCCTGGTCTACAAAGCGAGTTCCAGGACAGCCTTCAAAGCTACAGAGAAACCCTGTCTCAAAAACACGAAAAAACAAAGCAAAAAAAAAACACAAAACTATACAGGTGGATCTCGAGGAATGACCCCTAAGGTTGACCTCTAGCAGGTGCACACAGATTCACATATAAGAACTAACTCACTCTCTCTCTCTCTCTCTCTCTCTCTCTCTCTCTCTCTCTCTCTCACACACACACACACACACACACACACACACACACACACACACACATGGGATTCATTAGAGGAATATGGAAACTTCAGGATAATCCAATTTCTGCCTCATTCCCACTGTCTTGGCCTTCTCAACACACGCATAACAAGGCTTCTGAGACCCTCCCACACCCACACTGCCTTGGGCACATTAGAGAAGAGAAGACTGGACATGCTGGGCACACTTCATGTGGACAGGAAGTCTGGTAATAGCCCAACCCCCCTGAGCTTAGCCAGAAGACCCTGGGCATGAGGAGCCCCCTCTCTCTGCCACCACACAGTATATATAGGGCTTGCTTGCTGAAATAAGAGCCTGCCTGCCAGGGCCAAGCTCCACTCAGCACCTGCCTACCTGTCTCGCACGGGCTTGGCCAAGCTTCTCCCTGCCCCACCTCCCTCCTTCCTACATCAGCTGGCTGGCATTCACAAGGTGCAGAGTGATTGGCTATCTGGAATGGGCAACCACGCCCTCAGTAGCTCTTCCCTCTGCTGTATCCACCTCACTCTCACCAGAACTGTGCGATTTGGTGCACAGAACATCCAGGCTGCAGCCAAGGATGTTCCATCAACACCCCCCTCTGGTTGACTGACTTCCATCTGGTCAGAGTAGCACACAAAGAAGATGGGTCCGAGAGAGGCCACAGGCCAGTTATCTGCTCCCTCACAAAACCCAAGTCACAGGTCAGACTCACAGGCCAATTCTTGCTTTGCAAAAATATTCACTAATGTATGCTAACCTTGCTGATAGGCTCAGGAATGCTAATGAGCTAGCAGTGAGACTTAACACGAAGAAAGACAGAATTTATTATAGTAAGTGGCTCTCAGGAAAGCGGGAGAAAAAGAAACCCACTCTGTCGGTGATGGAAATGGGAGGTGATAGAGCCCACAGAGAGCAATCTGATAATGCTCATTGTTGGTGGGAAAAGCCTATGTCCTTTATGCAAGAATTCCCTGCTGAGCATCTGTCCCATTGGGATAAAGGCAATGCTAGGTAAGGATGTATACCCCAGCCCTATTTGAGATTAAAAAAAAAAAAAAAAACAACAAACCAGGAATGTCCACCAATCAGCATACACATGATTGGATAGACAACGATGATCCAAACTGTGGAATATTATGCAGCCCCAAGTCAGATTTATTCAGTTAACTGAATAAATTATGATTCTACAGGAAAAATAAGGTATGGAGACACACATACAAGTTCTGTTTGCATATGACACACAAACTTGGGAAGCATGTGACTGGTATATAATGGGCTGCTTGCACGCCCTCTGCCCTGCTCATGGGAGGAACAGTGGTTGGAAGGAGGGCACGGGTAAGCAACAAAACCACAAATGTAGTTTTAAGGTAGTGCTTACAGATAAATAGGAGCCCTTCCAATTCTCCTTGTGTATGCACGTGCACATGCATGGGGCCACAGGCAGCTCCCAGCCACTCCTGTAGTGCTTGCAGTTTCACAAAGCCTATTATTCACACAGTCAAGGAAACATGCCCAAAGCTGACTCTGGGCTTAATGTTGCTCCCTCCCTCGGATCTGTGTGCACATCCCTCCCTCTCCCTCCCCCCAGCCTCTTTCCCATCCTTCCCCTCTCTTTCTCCTTCTCCCCTCCTCCTCCCCCCACTTTCACCCCAGCCATCTTCTACAGGGAAAGGAGCCTCCTCTGCACAGCCACGCAGAGCCCTGCTTGCTCTAGAGGACACACCAAGCACCCAATAACGTGTGTGTGTGTGTGTGTGTGTGTGTGTGTGTGTGTGTGTGTGTGTGTGTGTTGGGGAAGTATGTATAAGTGTTGTGTACTGTGCATGATTTAGGTGTGTATGTTGTATATGTGTTGTATTGTGTGTTTGGTGTGTTGTAAGTGTTATATATGTACATTGTGTGTATGGTGTGTATATATTGTGGCATGTACATTGTATGTGTATGCTGTATACAATGTGTTATATGTATGTTATGTGTGTTGCATGTGCCTTTTGTGTGTTAATTATGTTGTGTGTGTTGTGTATGTACATGTTTTATTTGTTTTGTGTGTTGTTCTGTCTGTGTTGTGCTACACATTTGTTGTATGTGTTGTGGGTATGTTTTTGTGTTGTATGTGTGTTTGTTGTGTGCTATATGCATGTGTGTTTTGTGTTTGTGTCATAGCATATGTTTGTTATGTATGTGATGCTTATTTACATGTGTTATGTGCATTTGTTGTGTGTTGTATATATGTGCGTGTTGTATTGTATGTATGTTGTGATGTGTATGTATTATGTGTATATATGCAGTGACCATGCAGGCTCCTTATTGGCTCCTTTCCATTATCCAAGGACTCCAGCCTGACCCTGTGCCTTGAGGTGCCGGAACTGCAGCAGCAGCAGTGGGTCCCCTGGGGGTGATGACCCAGGGTCATCTCCATCACCTGCTCTGAAGCTGGATGCTGATGAACTCGTAACCAATGTCTACCTTTCAGAGACTTTGGAAAGCTCATTCATGGGCAGCAGTGCAGTTTGCTAGAACTATTTAAACTGGAGCATATCTCCCTTCCTTCCAACACCCTCCCCACCTCTGTCAACTTGAGCTAACACAACAGTCCAGGGCCCCAGAGTCCCAGAGCCCAGTGCAGGCCAACAGGGCCAAGGCTGCTGCTCTTTAGTGGGAACAGAGCCAGGTTATTTGGTCCTAGTGTTCATTTTCATATTCTTTTACATAAATTTACATGTTGGCCTCAAGAGGACAAACTTAAAGAATTTAAAACCAAATTAGTTTATGCAAAGTCCTGGTGCTATGCACCCAGTTGGCCTCCCTGCTTGGTCTGAGCACAGGAAGACTGTCTCCTTGCATGACCAGGATCCTCAGCTGGATTATGAAAAGCTAAGGGTTCTCCACAGCTATCTCCACAGCCATCCAGTCACACAGGCTCTGGTCTAATAAAAGGATGGATCTGTGATAGATTCCAGACACGGCTTTAACAGGACACAGAGAACAGTAGTGGCGTGGCCTAGATGGAGGAAGTAGGTTATGGGGAAGTGACCCATACCTGAGGCCCGTACCTGGGCCCTAAACTTTCTGCATGCCTTTCTTTCTGCTCTCTGCCTGCCAGGAAGTGGAGAAGCTCCTCCACCACACACCCCTGCCACCATTGTCTGCCCAAGCACACAAGGCCAAGCAACCATGGACTGAACACTCTAAAACTGAGAAAAAATAAATAACTCCCAACACATTGTTCTCAGGGGCTTTGGTCTTAGTGAAATGAAAATAACCACTACACCCCGAACAGTACCGGCATGCCCCAGTTACACAGTGAGAATCTTCCTGGTTACCTGGTAACTGGAAGCTGCTCCCCAGCCTGGGTGGTGAGCAGAGGATATGAGCAGACGGTGTGATCAATGTGGCCACATGCCTGGTGGGGGAATTCATCACTTGTAGGACACTCAGGTTGCATGCAAAGCTGAGCTTTGGGTACTTAGCCTGGCACATACCCTGTGCCCAAACAAGGTCTCTGCCATAGATAACTGTGCCTAAGATAAGCCAGACCAGAGTAAAACCACACCTGGCTTACTCATAATTTTTGCTATTTCAGACATCCAGGGTTCTTTTGTCATTTTTGTTTGTTTTGAGGGTTTTTCACCTTTTATTATATTCATTTTACTCAATACTGAGTTTCCTAAGGACATTATCGTACATGCATAGGATTGCTTTAAGTATATTCCCAACCTTTGAGAGCCTTTAGGCACATGATACAAGCCATCATCCCACCCAGCTCTTTAAACTTGGAAGAATTCAGCCGGGTGGTAGTGGCGCACACCTTTGATCCCAGCACTCGGGAGGAAGAGGCAGGCAGATCTCTGTAAGTTTGAGACCAGCCTGGTCTACAGAGTGAGTTCCAGGATAGCCAGGGCTACAGAGAGAAACCCTGTCTTGAAAAACCAAAACTAAAACAAAAACAAACAAACAAAAACCTTGGAGGAATTCTCCTGAACTTGCATTTGCAATAGAACCAGCATGAAAGTGAGGGACCGACTGGGACACAAGAAAGAAGGGCAGTCTGCAAATCCCACTGGGACAGACCATACAACAACTGCACTAGACTAGAGAACTGATCTTCCCATTCACAGCAGAGGACCCCTGGGCATTTCTGTGGGCAGTTTTTCCCTTACATGTCTAAGGGTCTAAATAAAGCCAGGTAGACCAGGTAGACCAGATAGACCAGGTAGACCAGATAGACCAGATAGACCAGATAGACCAGGTAGACCAGGCAGACCAGGCAGACCAGGCAGACCAGGCAGACCAGGTAGACCAGGCAGACCAGGCAGACCTCTAGCAGCATTTCAGGGCTTCCCACCTCCGAAGTGAGAGTCAACCAACCCCTGGACCCATCACTTACCCAGTGAATTATACTGAGCACTTAAACTGAACCAACTTTTGTGCTTGGAAATAAGGATACACAGTAGCATTCTTTTCCTATTGCTGCTATAATCAATCATTGTAAATGTAATGCCTGAGAGCAATATAGACTGATCCTACAGTTCTAGATGCCAGAAGTCCAAATGAGTCTCACTGCACTGAAATAGGGTATTACAGGTGTATTCTTTTGCAGAAGAAAGCCTATTTCCTTATCCTTTTGAGCTTGCAGAGACTGCCTGCCTCCCTTGACTTGTGGTTCCCAAAACAACCTTGTCACCATAACCTCTACTTCAGGTATCATATCTCTTCGACCTCTCCTGTGCCTCCTCCCATTATTACAGACTCCTGGGATTACATTAGCTCCATCCAGGTAGCCCAGGGTCATTTTTCATCTTAATCTCCTTAAGTTCCTCACGTCTTTCAAGTCTGTTTTTCCATCTGTGTAAGGTAAGACACTCACTGGTCACAGAACTAGGAGGTGGACACCTTGGGGTGAGGCACTATTAGCCTCTTGCAGATGGTGAGCCTCACAAATATGGAGAGAGCCACCGGTTGCAGGCTGGCTGCAGAGGCTAGGGAATCAGTAAGAAAAGATGTACTGGGGTGTGCCAGGCAGCAGCCATGCACAACCCAGGGTAGATCAAGACTCCTGCACCTCTTGCTTCTCTCTGCATCTTGTAGAGGTCACCCTAATTTGTGCTGGTAGGATTTGAAGCCCCTCTTTCCTCCCCCACCAAAAAGGAAGGTTCCTAACTGGCCTCCAGAATCTGGGGGGCTTGCTTGCTTACTGAAGGCAGCATTGATGTACACTAGAATATAAGTATGCCCTTGCAGCAGGCGGGCCTTCCATCTAGATTCCTTCGAGACTGTGTATGGCAGGTGACAGCACCCTACACCTCTAACTCCAACACTGTCTCAGTGTGCCAGCTTCTCCCTGAGCCCTGACACTGCCCTGTATATGTAACTGGCATCTGCTTACCACAGACCCTGGCACCAAGCAGACCTGTCATGAGAAGAGATTGATGAGAGATGCTCCCTTGGTCCCATGCTCCTTCCTGAACTCATCCCTTCCCACGGATTCAATGCTACCTCCAGCTGATGAGCTCCCAGTGAGCCCCACCTGCTCTCCACTTCTAACTCACTGCGTCCACAGCCTCTTCCCCAGGTCCTGTGGAGGCTCAATCTCAGACACCCAGAGCAGAATCCATCAACAGACTTCCACAAACACCCCCACCTGCAGGTACCCAAAGCCCTGTTAACTGTAACCCCTGTGCGGCTGACCTATGAAGCCACATGACCCACCCAGCCCTGGGTTTGCAGCTTATTACACAAACACGGAGGCACCAGCAGAAGTTCTGACACACCTGGGACATGTCCTCTTCTCCATAGCACCTCATTTGTTCCCAATCCACTTCCATTTCCACCTCTGTGACACCCAGATACCAATTCTTGTCCCTGCAGCTTGCCCCACTCCAGCTCTGTCCTTTGAGTAGGGTTAAACATGTCTGTGCTCACTTTCTCAAGGCTCAAGCCCAGATAGTTCCCTGGTCTTGGGTAAGAATTTCCTGCCACTGCCTGGGCCACAAAGACTCCAGTCCCTACCGGCAACAGCTTTCTCAGTACTCACCCGATACTGAGTCCTTACCCAGCCCAAGCAGGGAGCTAGTCAGGCACTCAGCAAACCTCCACATTTCCCAAAGTTCATCCTCCACAGACAAGCCTGAGCACACTGATGGGTTGGACTAAACTTTCCATGTTTTTCATTTCAATGTACTAAAACACTCACATCAATGCACCATCTGTAATACCCCAGCCAATGTGTCCTTGGGGCTGGAGATGCAGCTCAGTAGTGGAGTACCTGTATCCCCATCAATGAAAAACAAAGTGACCCTGCTTTGAACTTGCACTGCTGGACCCTGCTGTCTTATGTTTAAGTAGCATCTTATACTGTAAGATCCCTCAAGATTAGTCCTTTATCTTCGTCTTTATTTGCCCTGCAATCCCCAACACAGTGTGCTGACAAATGGATGCTCAGTAAATATAATGCGATTAACCACAGCTTGTTTTCCCGAAAGGGCTGCCTAGCATGGGGTGAGAAGTATCCTGTACACCGCCAAGGGCGACAGATTATTTGATTTATGAATTAAACATGGACATGCTTCCTTTCTCATTCTCCCTGGTGCTTCCTGCCCTTTGGCCATTTCAGTCCTGATTCACTCCTTCAGGGAAAGTTCTACAGAGAGAACTTTCTACAGCCTAGACTCCTCCCCTGGGTCAGGGAAACATGGTGTGGGGGAGTGGGGAAAGTGACTGGATTTGGGACGTGCTTGTCTTTAGATTTCGAGGCTACAACAGATGGAAATCTGCACTAACCACAGTGAGAGCTGTGCCTGCCACCCCACACGCCTTCCAAGCCTGTGCCTGCTTCACACGTTAGGGCTGGAGTTGGGATCCGGGTGAGTCTCAAAGCCCATCTGTTAGACATTGGGCCCTAGTTTGTGATGTGTTGGAAGACACTGGAAGCTTTAGGAGGGGGTGTGGCCATCAGGTTGTGGCCTGCTCAAACTGACTCCACATCGCGTAGAACAGCAGCTTTGGGGACGTGCCTTGTTGGAATGACCCTTTCACTCTGCTCCACTCTTCATGTAAATGCTGATGATGACCGACTCTACATTCTGATTATGGGAGGAAAGAGCCATCCCCTGTCCATGAGACACACACTAATCAACAATTTATTTACATAATAGAAGTTAAATTGGGAACACATGGGCATATCTAAGCTGTATTAGGAAAACCTGATTCATGGACTTACCAAACACACCAGGCTAAGGAAAGAGGCAACGTCCTCACCTGAATTAGGTGTAAGGAGGAACACCCACATGGGAGCACATCCACCCAGCTGTCATCAGACCACCGAGTACCAGTGTTATGGGATCAACAGGCCATAAACTCCTGACTGACCCCAGGGGCTCAGCTCAGCCAAGTCCCCTGCTTGACACAGCCTACCGGAACTGCTACTCATCCAGTCCTGCATTTGACAACTTGGTCCTGAACAGCTCCCCACCTATGGTTCATGAATCTATCAAATCCCTGTGGAGATCCTTCCCTGTCTAAACCAGCTCTCTGCCTGTGCCCTCACGGTAGCCCCTTTGAGTCTGCCAGGCCCTTTTAACTTCTCACTGGCTAGCCTGTAGCCCATACTTATATGTCATTATGTGAAGTGAATGTATGACCTGAGGATAATTAACATTGGGGTAAAAAAAACCTGTGATTGACACTGGCCATGACTACTAAGTAAAGTTGATAGTACTTAGTGAGTTGAAAAGCTTGTGAATTTATTTTTATTCCATAAAGCCATACCCACACCCAACCATGTTTCTGTACATCTCACAACAGTGGATGTAAGGAAGAAAGGAAGGTAGGCCAATGGGGTCATACCCTTAGAGGGGATACTGAGACCCCAGTCCCTTCCCTGTGCCCACCTTTGCTTCTTGTTCCATGAGGCACGTAGGCTTCCTCTGCCACATGCCCCCACCATAATGTCTTCTGCCACCCCAGACCCAAAGGTATGAGGACCAAGTGATCATGGACTGAAACCATGACCCAATAAACCCTCCCTCCTTCAAGCCAGCTATCCTAGGTACTTTGTCACAGTGAAGGAGAGCCAGCTAAGACACACCCTAAACTGGAACAGCACCCACACACTGAGGGACACTAAGACCACACCACCCACATCACTGGGGAGCCACACGGCCCTGGATGGAGCAGCGGGAAATGCTCGGCACTTCAGGCTTTGAATCTGTCACAGCAGGCTCTGCAGCAGGACAACAAGCCTCTCTGTCACTTCTTTTTGGAATGGCCTTCTAGAACAGGGCTGTCTAACTTGGGAGCCCGAGAACCCACTGCAACATCAAGAAATGACCAGACTCCATGAGATCATGCAGAGCAAGACCCAAACAGTCCAAGAGGAAGCTGGGGGTGAGGGCAAAAGAAAGATGGAACGGGGAAAGAAAAACCAGTTTTCCTTGGTGGAGACCTCTCTCCCTCCAACATGTCTGCATTTAAAACTAAAATTAAACAGGCCCTTCACTGAAAAGAGAAAATGAATGCAGGTTTATACTGCCGGCTGCTCCACCAACACCCACAGCCACCCTACCAAGATCTAATGGGGCTTCCATTGCCCCCATCAGCCACTCAGACCTCAGCCACTGTCCACACAGGGTGGGGAAGCAAGAGAAGGCGTCTTCCTCCCACGCTCCTACTTAGACGCGCCGCTACCATATATATATTGCTTAAGTCAGTTTTCAGAGTCTCCCTCACTTGGCCTCTTCAGTTCCTGGGAAGACCCATGAACTTGAAGGTGTCCTGTCATTGCGCAAAACTTCAGCCCTCTAGTGGCAATGGATGAGCATCACAGCGTGTGAGAGGGGAAAACTGGTTCTCAAGGAGGAAGGAGGCTGCTCCAATACTGTTTGGTGGGATAAAGAACACTCATCACTTACAACACTCAGGAGAAACTTAGTAAGATGCATGAGGGCAAAGCTAGGTGGGTGCTCCTGGCATGCGCTTTTCCTAAAAACAGAAAGGCCCCTCACATACCACACTCCCTCTGACATTCTGCAGTCCATCTCCATAGCGACCACCTTAAGTGTTAACTCATCCACCAGCAACCCTTCAAGTCTCTTCAACATTATTGAATGCCTGCTTCATGAACCCTTCAGTCTGAAGGGACACCAGCTTCACTCAGCCCGGACCGTTATTCAGATACCCCAGGAACTTCACCGGAGCCTCCTGCTTGTGCTGGTCTCTCTCCCAGATTCCAGGGCCACAGTAGGGAGATGCCAGCCTTCACTATGACAAGCTCTCACTCACCAAGCCACCCTGCATGTTCTACCCACCAGGTCATTCCAGCCAAGCTAACTGGTCTTCCGGGTCCACGGAGGACCAGTGTGGTTCTAGTCAGGTCTTCAACAGGTCTCCTTCAGTTTTCTTAAGTGTAACAGACTCCCACAGTACTATACTTCACTGAAGAGCTTTGGAGAGCTCCCAAATCAGCTATCACCAGTTCACAGTGGCACACCTTTTCCTTCTGTCCAGGTCACTAGTCTCTTACATCAGGGTGGTGGGCTTTCCACCCCCAAATAGCGGACCCAGTCATCACAGATTTCCTTCTGTAGTCAGAGCTACTCTGATATACGTGGTCCTAGGACTCCAAGAGATCATGACTACCAACAGATCCTGGAAAGAGTTCTGTGGATTCTGCGCCCATAGAAGGCAGGGAGCATGGTAGCCCTGTGGTCGGGGGTCACACTCTGGTTCACTGCCAGGCATGGGGCCTGGTTCAGGCACACCCTGACTGTGCTTCCCTTTCCTCGTCTAGAAGGTGGGTATACTACGGGAATCGGTATTAGCAGATCAGGCTAAGATTTGCTGAGTTGCTCTCCTTAGAAGAGAGCTTGCTGGAGTCTGTGATCAGCCGATACCAGCCGTCACTGTGAGGGTGCCAGACCTTCGTGCCTCCAAAAAGAGCAACAGTGTGAACGAAACAGCATTAGCTAGCAACATCTCCACATCAAAGCTGTGTGTGCCTGCCCAGCCCTTCTAAGCAAGAGATCCAAGCAAGACAGGCTCAACATTTCCAATGTTGTAAACATCTCTTGGTCATTCTCCACATGCCCTGAAGTGAGCAAACGTCCAGCCCATAAATGCTCTGCATGGAGCTTTACCATACACAAGGAAGAAAACTTCAGCTTTCGCCCATTTGATGAAGACAACCCAAGTGTCTGTTGCTCACCATGGATACCAGCACCAGAAAGGAGGAAAAGAATGGAGAGGAGGAGCTCTCATTCTTCTCATGTGATGATATACAAGAGACTCAGACGTCACACCTTATTTATCCTTCTTGACAAATCAAGCAGTACACCCAAGAGTCGGTCTTTTGATGAACCATCTGTTTCTTTCGCTATTAACAGTCAATGGGAAAGTGGATGCCCGGGCAATTGAGAGGATTCAGGAATACAGCTTTCATTCCTGTCCAATGACAAGAGATGGTAAGGAGCTGGACCTTGATAAAGAACACAAAGAAAAGGATGTGTGTCATAGGGAAAGCCAGGGAGGGAGGGGGAAGAGTTAGCTGCTTTTTTTTTTTTTTTGATGGAAGGCCCTTGAGTGCTCCACATGGACCCTAGGATGTGCTCAAGCTGGGTAAGCAGAGCCCCTGCCTGTGGAACTTGTGTTCTCAGCAACATGCCCTGCTATTCATCACGACCCTGATAATGACAGCAGAGGCTGGTCCCAGCTTCCCTCAGAGCCTGGGCTGATGGCAGGACTGAGAAGCAAAGGTAGGAAGAAAGGTGGAGACTAAACCTGACTCTATCAGCGAGCTCAGATGCCCAGAATATCGCACCAGGGTGTAGGGGACAGGGGAGCAGCGAGGAAAGCCAGTGGAGAGTCCAGAGGGCCCAGCTGGGAAGATGGGAAGGACTCCCCACTCTGTCAAGCACAGCCAGGTCTAGTCACTACTGCAGGGAAATGACTAGTGGGTCAAGGGATGTATCTCTCATCAAAGAGTCCCCTGCTCTGGGCTCCTGCTTCCTATGGAGGAGCTGGACCACTTGTCATCCAATGGGTGCACTGCCTGGGAATCTCAATCCAGCGCCTTCCCTTTATATCTCTGCAATGTGCCCCCCTTCTATACACAAAGCCTGGAAGACTAACCATGGCATCTTCACATGCCAATCACATTGAAAACAAGCCTCAGTGTCCTGGAGGATGCCATGGGACCCATTAGGGAAGCAAATGCAGTGCACATGATGTATTTTTAAAAAGCCATCTTTGCTGAATGTCAGTTCAGCAAACACCTTCACTCATGCTCCTGGTCAAGTACTCCTTCCCCCTCACCTTCTGATCTGCTGTTGCTTAGGAAAGGACCAGAGGCTGCAGCCGGCCAGCTCCAACTGCCCCTAACCTACATCATCTAACCACTCAGCCACCTGCAGGGTGACGACACACACAAAGCAATCTCAGCAGATGGTGGCAAAGTCCCCCAGCACCACCCAGCTCCTTGTGCCTGAGTTAGGCGTTGACCCCTGCCACCAGGTCTCAAGATGGCGGGGTGCCAGAGAGCCAGGGAAGGGCTTTTCATTTCCTCCACTCTTCCTTGCCAGCCCACTCTGGGCACAGCACTAACAAGCGGAGAATAGCTAGAAAGGCAAGTGGGATGCTGAGGGGTAAATAAATTATTCAGTGATCACAGGATCTGGAGCAACACAAAGAGTCTAGGAAGCTCCGAGTCACCCTGGAGTGCACGTGGTGGCTTCTCCTGACAAATGACACCAACAGCCTTTGCAAAGAAAGGGCTTCTCTAAGAAGCACTCTTCAACTTGGAGCCCTGGGAAAGTCTGGGCTTCTCAGCCCTGCCTTCTGGAAGAGGATGGCCTGGTCTAGCCAAGTGCAGGAAACTGGGCAGGGAGCACACAACTGCCACAAGTCCAGGGTACGCTCACATACTTGCACACTCAAGGGCAGCAAGCACAAATGGAAGGTCCTGGACAGGAACTGGACATTGCTGCAGAGGGAAGATGGGGATCTCAGACAGGCCTGAATCTCCACCTCATTATAATCATCATCCTCTTCCTCTTCCTCCTCCTCCTCCTCATCATGGAGGAAGTTAAATGGAACCATCAGGGCAGCAGCTGCCATGTTCCCAAGGAGGACTATTGGAAGGGTAGCCCTCAGGAGCCCCCAGCCCCCTGCACTTCTGCTGGGAGCGGGCTGCAAGGAGCTATGTAGAAGTCCTCTCCTTAGAGAAGAAAGAATTCACCAATCAGCCAGGGGAGTCCATTTCCTAGGCAACACAGGAGGGCTCCCTGCCTGCTGAGAGGGGTACACAGCACCTTCAGCGAACCCCAAGGCAAACAGGAATCCCAGATGCAAGCAGCATCAGCATCAGCAATTTCCTGGAGGAAGAAGAGTGGGCATGGAGGGTGTTTGGTAGTAGAGGAAATAATGGCACGTTGGAGGGCCAGGTGTGTGGGCAAACTGAGAAAGAGAAGCGACGGGACGAACTTTACTCGATGTGGGGGTCTTGGAAGGAGAATCACAGAACAAGACTCAAAGAGACATGGGATGTCGGAGCAGCGGTCTGGGCTAGTGCTTCCAGAAGCTTCCTAAGTGCTGCATGCCCAGCTTTCCTGGGAGCCAGACAGAGTCCTGAACACACCAAAGCCTTCTGAGCAGGACGCTAGGGGCGGGAGAGGAGGGGTGGGTGGTAAGCCGCTACTCACTCCCTCACAGAGCAGGAAACTGAGAGCCAGTGAGATGGGCAAGATGTAGCACAGTCAGAGAAGACAAATCAGCAGGACCGAAACTGGGGACAGGGTCTGCGCCAAAGTCTAACCATGTCCTCTGAGCCTGGGGATCTCTGGCTGCGCTTACCTCTTGACCAGAATCCTGTGCCTGTGCTCTGCAGCATCCCACCTGGGATGTCTCTCAGGGGCCACGTGTCACCTAGACAGACTGTTAAGGCCCCCAAAGGCTGCTCTGACACTCAGAAGTGTAGACTATCCTTGCCCTCTGCAGGCAGCCCGCACCTTCCCAGGGGCTTGTTTCTGAATCTCACACTGTGAGCCTTTTCTCTCCTGTATTGTTACACTGGAAACAAGCTTAGCAGGGTTTCTATCCCGGAGACTATAAACAGGAAATGCTGCTAGCTTAACTTCTCATATCTTTCTTACTCATCCATCTGAAAAGCAAATCTGAGGGTTCTCTGCAGGCGAGGGTGGCAACTGCCACTGGCAAAGTGGGGATAGCTGGAGGAACACGGAGGGCAGATGTTAGAATGGCAGAGAGGTGGGGAGGGTCCTCAGAGACCACCACACAGCACCACAATGCTTTGTCCCTATTAGCTGCGATGGTAGTGATGGTTAGCTGACGATGTGAGCAATAAGACCTCAGCTGTCACCTGGGGACACTCTGTCATAACCTGGCTCAGGCTCGTGGCCTGTAAGACTATATGGAATCAAATGGCAGTGCCAAAATAGAAAGGGTGTGGCTTCTATGATGGTTTATAGGGCCAGGGATGACCCAGTCCTGAAACACACGGCCTTCACACCAGGGATGGTCTACTGGAAACACACAGCCTTCACACCAGGGATGACCCACACCTGAAACACACAGCCTTCACACCAGGGATGACCCACACCTGAAACACACAGCCTTCACACCAGGGATGACCCACACCTGAAACACACAGCCTTCACACCAGGGATGACCCACTCCTGAAAACACACAGTCTTCACACCAGGGATGACCCACTCCTGAAAACACACGGCCTTCACACCAGGGATGATCTACTCCTGAAAACACAGCCTTCACATCAGGGATGACCCACTCCTGAAAACACACAGCCTTCACACCAGGGATGACCCACTCCTGAAAACACACAGCCTTCACACTAGGCATGACCTACTCATCAAAACACACAGCCTTCACACCAGGGATGACCCACTCCTGAAAACACACAGCCTTCACACTAGGCATGACCCACTCCTGAAAACACACAGTCTTCACACCAGGGATGACCCACTCCTGAAAATACATAGCCTTCACACCAGGGATGACCCACTCCTGAAAATACACAGCCTTCACACAAGGGATGACCTACTCATCAAAACACACAGCCTTCACACCTTACACAAGGACTGTCAAAGCAGAGGAGCAGGTGATAACCAACTCAGAACACAGGGAACAGAGGCAAGCATCTTGTCTTCTTTGACAATTAAAGATACAACAAGTCAGGGAGGGAGAGGCTGCTCCTCAGGAGTGGTTCTGAGCTAGGCCCCTAGGTGCGTGCCGCATGACTGGGTTAGGGTTGATGACCACACGCCTGCCTTTTGGATGGAGGCCTGCTCCTAGGGGGTGATGATAGCTCTTAAGGACAGATGATAAGTTAGTAGGTGGCTAGGTAGATAGAAAGTGGACAGACAGGTAGACTGATAAAGATAAATGGATGATAGAAAGATGGATAGATAATAGATAGGTGATATAGGGTATGATATAGATTATTAACTGATTGGTTGATACATCCAGAGTTGATAAAGGGAGATGATAAATAACATATAAATGAAATATTTAAAACCCTCTAACACCTTCCTCACGCTATGCGATATCATAAATACGGGGATTAGCTTAATATTTTATTAGTTATATAATATCTCTCTCTCTCTCTCTCTCTCTCTCTCTCTCTCTCTCTCTCTCTCTCTGTGTGTGTGTGTGTGTGTGTGTGTGTGTCTGTCTGTCTGTCTGTCTGTGTGTCTGTGTGTCTGTGTGTCTGTGTCTGTTTAGACTAGAAGTCAGTGTCAGGTGTCTTTATCACTCTCCACCATATTTTTTAAGATGGGATCTCTCATTAAACCTGGGGCTCACTGGCTAGCCTGGTAGACTCGCTGCCCAGGAAGCCTTCAGGATCCATCTGTCTCTACCATAAGCACTGGGATTACAGATGTGCACTACCATACCTGGATTTTTGCATGGTTTCTCAGGATTTAATCTCAGTTCCTAATGTCTACACAGCAAGCATTTTATCCACAAAGCCATCTCTCCAGCCTCTCTTTGCTCTGTTTTTTTTTTTTGTTGTTGTTGTTTTTGGTTCTGTTTTTGTTTTGAGACAGTCTTGCTATGTAGCTCAAGCTAGCCTTGAATTTACCATAATCTCAAATTCTGGGATTACAGGCACACACCACTATGTATGTCTTAATGTAATTAATACATTTCTCTTTATGCCATCTAGAAAGACAACCTAACTCACCAAGTCCAGTTGTGAGTTGTGGAGGAGGTGTGACTACTTGGCACACACAGCTGAAAGGACCAAAGACACACATCCATATTCTTGATTTACATAGTTATAAAGCATTTATGTGTAGTTGGAAGGTTTCTCTGGTCCTACCTGGCCCAGCGGCCCCACAGCCCACTTATAAAATAATCACTCAGAAGCTTACATTAATTATAACTGCTTGGCCATTAGCTCAGGGTTATTACTGACTAGACACTTAAATTAACCCATAATTCTTATTTATGTTTAGCCACATGGCTTGGTACCTTTTCTCAGTTCGGCCATGTCATCTTGCCACTCTTGTTAAAGGACTTTCAGTTTCAAATGAAAAGACAAATCCAGATGGTTCTAGGAGTCTAGATTCAGAGCAGCAGAGGAGAAACCCAAGCCTCCCAACAGTGCCCAACACAGGACAGCACTATCAGCCAGATGGAGCACCCTGCAGAGCAGTGTGCACACCCAGTAGCAGGGCAGTCACACTGCTCCTGGCTCAGCCCCAACCCCAAGCCTCTCACTGCCCTGAGGTTTGGAGGACTGCATGGCTGGTTATGGTTTTCTTTCCTTTTGCACAGAGGTGCCGATTAGTGTGTTCATAGACAAAGGGAAGATTTAAATGAGGAAATGGATCAAGAAGCGTCACTGAGCAGCTCAGCTTTTCACGTGGCTTGGGTGGGGCACCCATGGGTGTGACCAGGCTTGGGTGGGGCACTCAGGGGTGTGAACAGGCTTGGGTGGGCATGAGAGGGTGAGAACAATAGCCAGCTGGCCTGCCCCATGGCATCTGGATCAACGCGCATCCCAGACCCCTCCACTCACTGTCTTCCTTGTGGGACTTACTTCTCATCAGGGTGCTACAGCCAGAGCCATTTCTGTTGTGGCTTTAACTTCCTCTGGCCTCTGTGTAACCATCCCAGAATAGTGAGCAGAAGTGGTTTTATCAGAAGAGCCAGGCAATGCACAGCTCTGAGACATAATATCACAGCTCCCCGTAAGAGGAGAATGGTGCTGCCTCCCTCCTGTTCACAGAGCAAAGTCACTTAACTCTGTACAATGACCGAAGTTGCTGAGTCCGCAGTTCTGCAAGCGAGTGGGCTGGCGGAGATGTGGGGGTCATGGTAAGTGGCACAGCTGGGCTGAGGAAGTCCTTCCTGCCTGGCTGTGTGTAGCAGGGTGCT
The DNA here is from genome assembly GCF_903995425.1 of Onychomys torridus. Taxonomy (NCBI): domain Eukaryota; kingdom Metazoa; phylum Chordata; class Mammalia; order Rodentia; family Cricetidae; genus Onychomys; species Onychomys torridus. The sequence continues at coordinate 14,225,539 of NC_050453.1, forward strand.
TCTCAGCACAGTTCCATGCAGTCATGGCGGGTCAGCAGCAGAGCAAAGGGAAGAGCCACTCAGGTGTGTGCACGGGAATGTGGAGAACAGAGATCCACCTCAGGACTCATTGCTCTGGCACCATCCAGGTTTTTTGAGACAGGGTCTCTCGATAGCCTGGGGCTCACCAAGTAGGCTAGGTGGGCTGACCAGCAAGCTCCAAGGATCTGCCTGCCTCTGCCTCCACTGCTCTGGGGTTACAAGCAAGTGCCTAACTTTTTTATGTGGGTTGTGGGGGTCAATCTCGAGTCCTTATGCTTGAACAGATCTCCCTGAGTCCAAGGACTCTTCTTTCCTACTCTAGATTCACACAGTGGCTGTTCCTTCCATCTAGGTAGCTATGTGTTGTGCTGCTGTGGAGCTGCAGGGGTGGGAAACCTGTCGTAGAAGCATGCTGCTGCCTCCAAGGCCTCAGAAGTGCTCCTGATGAGAAGCCCTTTGCTAAGAGTCGGCGGACCTGGGGGAGGAATACATTCAGGGCTGTCAGGCCAGTGAATCAGTCCTGCTGGCCAGACCACGGCCTCATCAAGCTGAGGATGCTGCTAAATATGCTCTTTGCCCACAGCTCACAGGAAGGCAACACATTCAGGGATCTGTGGAAACAAGACAGCAACCCTTGTTTTAGAAAGATGCTTGCTTTATCTCGAGTATGGGCAAGATGACAGGCTAAAAGACAAACCCTAGGTGAGCAGGCAGTGAATGTTGGCATTTTCTGGTCACTCACGCTTATACCACTTCCCTACAGTCTGAACTCTGCAGAATTTTGTTTCTGCCCCCTTAGCACAGTCCTGGTGGGACAGTGACCCAGGTCCTTCCACTGTGCCTAAGACCCTGTCATACTTAACTAAAGGTAACCATGTTCACAGTGTCCTAGAGAGAGTGACTATGGAGCAGAGAGCAAAAGCTGGTTTTCTAGATTCTTCTTTCATTCAGTGAGTACCGGTTCCTTTCCAGAAATCCCTCTTTAGACTGATTTCCAAGAACCTTAATGATACACACCCTACACAGAACCCGGGGCTGTAAGAGGGACAAGAAAAACCGAACAAGAGAAAAGAAAGGAAGCAGGCAGCGTGAGGTGGAAGAACGGCGGCATCCAGGACTGGATAGGGCTTAGGCCGCTGCCTCCAGGACCTGCACCCCACATACGAGGAAATAGAGACTCAGGAAATGCAGGGCCTGCCTAAGGTCAGGAGGAAGTTTGCTGAGTGTGCAAGCCTGTCAGCGGCTGGCCCTTTTCTAGGCCATAACTTTACATGTCTAAAACTGCCAACCAATGGGAAAGAACGTGTCGGGACCAAATACCAGACTTATCTCCAGTCGGCACTTATGTGGCGCTGGCCTCTGCTCAATTTGCAATCAGTCTCCAGAACCTCCAAGGAAAAGGAGTCCAGGATCAATCTCAGCCCCAATGATGGGGTGGCTTCAAGGGACACTACATCTGCTTCAAGTCCTGTCCTGTCTTCAGATAATGATTCTGTACTCTCCAAGAGACCATCTCTCCCCATCGACCACTCAACACACTCCATCTCAGTAGAGAATTTGTGCCCAAACTGGGAGTCATGGCCCATGCCTTTAATCCTAGGACTCAGGAGGCAGAGGCAGGCAGTTCTCTATGAGTACGAGGCCAGCCTGGTCTACATAGCAAGTTCCAGGATAGTCAGTGCTACAATAGAAAGACCTTCTCTAAAAACAAGGAAAGAAAGAGAGACAGAAAGAAAGTAGGAATTTGTTCCCAGCCTTATCTCCAACTCCATCTTTGTGAGCCCCAAGCACCAGTTTGTTGCCATGACAATCCAGAATCCCCATCAAATGAAGTCCCCCGCTCCATCCAGTGACCTACCAATGATCCATGACAATAAGGACAAAGAAAGTCCATTCCAGATTTCAGGCAGCCCACAGAGTCACTGCAATAGAATGTGGCCATCATGGTTGTTTCCCAGTGGCCATAGAGCTGGGAAATGGGACCATCTGCACATCAATTCCGAAATTGGTCCTTTTGGGTCCCGGTCTGTCTGTGAATAGTGTGAAGCAGTTTGCAAAGCAGACACAACAACCAGACATGTGGCACAGAGTCCACACACAGGTTCACAATGGACCTCTCTCCTGCTATCTACGGCTCCCCATGAAATAGAGTAGTGCCCTCAGAACCCAACCCATATCCTGGCTCTAGACTTCCCGGGCCCCATTTCATCTTACCACTCCAAAGAACTGGCTCATCGTTTAACCCTTCCCCTACCCACACTCCTTCAGAGAAGTTACTAATTCCTTTTCCTGATAAGGTTTGCAGAACACATTTAAATGGTTTTTACCCCAGATACAAATGTCTCTATTACATAGGGGGCCATCTGGGCTGCCACTGCTAGCCAGCCATGTTGCTATCGACTCTTTTTTTAGAGTTCATGAATCAGTTGCCAATAAGGAGGGGGAAAGGAGCTGATGCCAAGACTCTGTCTCCTCCCCTGCACTTTTCCCCAGCAGGAGAAATGGATCCCAGAGTCCAAATGGACCATGTGAACGCAGAAACAGAAAAGATGCCGAAGACTGGTGCTCTGGAAATGTCAGCCCACGGTTCTAGACATCATGGAGGTGGGAGGTGGTGGCAGCTTACTTCCCAGCCCTGGAACCCACCAGCTGGGCTAAGTGGTACTGTGCAGTCTCCAGTGGATCTGAGGTGCATGCAGAGAAGAAATAAAAGGAGCCCAGGAGCAGTGGAGAAAGGAGCAAAGGGAGGGGAAGACAGAGCAGACAACAGAGAAGAGGAGAGGAGGGGAGGAGGGAAGGAGGGAAGGAGGGAAGGAGGGGGAACGGGGAGGGGAAGGGGAGGAGGGGGAAGGGGGAGGGGAGAAGGGGGAGGGGAGGAGGGGAGAAGGAGAGGAGGGATAGAGGGATGGAGGGGAGGAGGGGAGGGAGCCAGAGTCCCTAACTCTAGGACGACACAACCACAGACTTCTACTGCAGCCAGCCTGGAGCCCCTGCAGGGCAGCCATGGGGAGCTGAGTTCTACCTCATCTGCTGCTGGATACAATGTAAACAGTAGAAGTGGGAGCTAGACCTGAAAAGGATATGAACCAAGGGAGAAAAGCATGCATAGTGCCTGCCTGTGCCTTTTCCTTTGTGAGGAGGGGAAAAGACACAGAAAATGGGATCCAATGGTTCGGTCAGAGCCTGTCTTAAGCACACTACCTAGAGTGTTTTGCAGACCTTCAAAGGATAATCAGATGCTCTGGGTCCCTCTAGCCAAACAGCCTTGGGGAAGTGTAGCTTTGGGCTCTGGCGGAGAGTGGGTACACAATGGTGGGAGCCCTTAGCCACCACAGCCTCAGGATGCTGTTGTTCCCACTGGGGCATTCAACCTATACTCTACCAACTATACCAACTAGAGGGCACATAACCCTCCCCACCTGCTCCTCACCTCACTCTGCTACAGTAGGAAAGAGAGAACAAACTATCCACACAAGACAGGTGTCCGGGGAAGCAAGAGCTATGACATTTTTAGTGGTGATGGTCAGCAACTGGTTTTACCTTTTTCTTCTTTCTTTCTTTTTTTTTTTTAATATGAATGGCTGTTTTGCCTGCATGTATGTCTGTGCACCATATGAATGCCTGATGCCTACAGGAGCTCAAAGACGGTGTCAGATCCCTGAGAACTGGAACTAGGGATGCTGTGAGCAGACATGTAGGTGCCTACAATTGAACCCAAGTCCCCTGCAAAAGCAGCAAGCGTTCTCAACACTGAGCCATCTCTCCAGCCCCTTTTTTTATCTTTTAGTGAATCTGGCTGAAAACACACACACACACACACACACACACACACACACACACACACTTTTGTGACTCAAGGTAGGATTCATTCAAACAAACAAATAAATAAAACAAAACTAGAAAACAAAGTTAGCCTCTAAATTATCTCCCAATGAACTGACAGATGTTCCATTTCCACGCCCGCAGCAGTGCCCAACATACGGGCAACCCTGAAGGTTGAGTCCTCAGCTCCTTTCCAGGCCGGGTAAGGCTGCCTGCCTAGTCCAGCCCTCCCCACCTCCCCCCACAGCACCACCTAAGGGCATGCTGCACCTCTGCACTGACCTGAGATGAGAACTGCAAATCAGGTTTTAATGAAGTACATTTTTTTTTTTGCAAGAGACCCTTTTTATCTCCTAATAGCACATGCTTTTGTCAGTTCATACACAGCCCTGAGCTTTCTCAGCTCTAAAATTATGGGAAACGTTGCTAATCTCTTCTGATGGAATCCTCTGGAATAAATGGCTGTGGTCACAGGCAGACTCCTGGAAGAGTGGTCATTGGTTTAGAATTTAAAAAATCTCTACTTAAGGGCCATTCATAATTCCTGGCAACTAAAGCTTAATGATAAGATTTAAATAAGGATCTTACAATGGTTTGTAGAATATTGTAGAATAGAAATAATGCAATAAACCTGGCCAGGTTTTTTTTTTTTTTTTCTGAGACAGGGTTTCTCTGTAGCCCTGGCTGTTTTAGAACTTGCTTTGTAAACCAGGCTGGCCTTGAATTCAGAGATCTGCCTGCCTCTGCCTCTCAGTGCTGGTATTAAAAGTGTGTGCCACCACCACCCAGCATGCCATGTATTTCAATGCTCATGTCTGGGACATCCCAGAGGTCTACTCTTGGAAGCCTCATCCCTAGTGGTGTTATTCTGGAAAGTTCTGGAAACTCTGGGGCCTAGCTGAAGGAAGTAGGTTATCTGAAACCTCTTTTTTATGGGATATGCTCATCTTGGGCCCCTCTCCCTTCTCTTGGTTTCCTGGTTGCCATGATGCAAGCTATTCCCACTCTACCACACCCTCCATGCCATGGCAGACTGAAAATGAGCAAATTACACTTTGCTTCCTTAAACTGTTTCTCTCGGGCATTTGGTCACAGTGGCAGAAGTGTGATTAATTTGAATGGCCCCTTCCAGGGACCAGAGGGTCAAGGGAGAGCAGATAGTTGGCACAAAGATGGGAGAGCCAGAGAGTTTCTCTATGTGAGATTAGAGGAGCCGCAGAACCTGATCCTGGAATTCTGCTCTGCGTATTGACACAGGAGAACTGGTAGGGGGTCTTGGGCAGGCATTTGTGTACTGTTTGCTATAGTGTCATTCAGAATGACAGGATGGAAGTAAGTGGAGAGGATTAGTCAGGGTTCTCCAGAGGACCTAAACCAAGAGGCCTTAAGTAATTACAAGAGGGAGTTTATTAGGTTGGCTCACACAGTCAGAGGCTGATTAGAGAGACCCCTTCCAGAGAGCTGGGAAAGCCAGCAGCCTGGAACTATTGAATAAGAGAGAACAACCTCAGCCCCAGTCTGAGGCTAAAGGCATGAAATGCCCTAGAGACCCCCTGCCAGTTGATATTCCAAGGCCAGAGAATCATCCTGATGCTATGAGCAAAGATGGAGCAACAGAGAAAAACAAATGGACTATACACTCACTCTAGAAGAGTCGAGCACGCAGGTGTGCAAGCCTTCCCTCTCTCCTGTTTCTCCTACTTTTATTTCCACCCATGTCCCAGCCCACTGGATGGGGTCACTCACATTCAGGGTGAGTCTTCAGAGTTTGTCTACCCATGTATGAGTCGTCTCTGGAAATGACCTCACAGCCACACCCAGAGTGTGCCTTGCCAATTCACTGGGCATCTCTCAACCCAGTCAACAACCAAGATTCAGCACCCTACCAAGTGTTCATTGATAGATGAATGGATATGTAACATATGGCACAGACATCTAATGGAACAGTATTCAAGTTAATGAGGAATTCAAATTGTGATATACACTACCACAGGGATGAACCTCGCAGACATTACACTAAGTGAAACAAGCCAAGCAGAAAGGGGGAAAAAATGCTGTATGCTCAGTTTATATAAACAAGGGACCTAGAATTGTCAAATTCGTAGAAAGCAGAGAAGACGCCAGGACTAAGGGGAGCAGGGAGTTACTATTTGATAGGATGGGTTTCAGTTAAGAGGTGATGTTCTGGAGATGTGTGGTGGATGGGTGCAAAAACATAAATACACCAATGTACTTATGGTGTGTTTAAGGGTAGGATTAAAACAGTTAAGACATTAAATATCTTCTGCATTGTGCCACAATTTTTAAGCAAATTTAAAATAAAATTTTTAAATGTTAGAGAAGCTACACAGACCCCCAGAGCAGAGACTGCAGAGCTAATGAGATCCCTTTCTCTCTCAGGTAGTCTGAGGAGATTTAGTTAAGGGTAGAAGCAGGACAGAACTAGAGGGAATGTGGGAAGCCAGCCTGAGTCCAGCCATGCACCAGACCGAAGACAATCCAGTTTAGCACCCACTTGATTAGCATCTGCACAAGTTCTGGAGACAGAGGAAGCAGCCAGCCCCTGCCTTTCATGTGCCTGCGTGCATCGAGGCCGTGGCCAATCCTTCAGCTACAGCGGCATAGTTGTGTTTTGTTTGCAATTGTTTTCTAGTGCCAAGAGTTGAACTCGGGGCCTGGAAAATGCCACAGAGACACACTTCTAAGACTATACTTTCAAGGGTCATTTTATGGTTCAGACACTCTATCTCCATCCTCAGTCCAACTTACTGTTCTAAGACTCTGGCCTCAGGGCCAGGTAGTTACAAAGTTCTGGCCTGAGAACACCTGCATGGCAGATTGTGCTGCACAGCCCACATTTCAAGGACCCTTGGAGGTGGTCCTGGCAGCTAGAACTCTGGGGGAGAGATTAGAGTTAGGGAAAGGGGCCAGGTCAAGAGAGCAGGAGAGGAACGTCTCTCTCGCTGGGCCTTGCCTTACCAGCTGGGCCTGCCTTACCAGAAGCCACCCTGTGCCCCTTCCCTGGAATTCAGCTGCTTTCCATTCCCATTCTTTTACTGCGCTGCTGAGCTGCATGCATGATCTCCACCCTGAGCAGCCAGGAGACTATGAGTAACCCACCTACAGGAACAGAGCTGGAGGGGCAAGCCCGCTGGGCACCTTCCTACCCACCCATGCCTCTTTCACAGGAACATACTTCCCGCCTGGGTTTGTGAAGTAACGAGGCCCTCCTCACCCTGGGCCAAGCCTCCACCTTTCCCCAGTGTGCAAGTGAGATTATACACGAACTACTGTAAAGAGAACAATAGTGATGTTGGGAATGTGAACCCTCAGAGCATCCGTAATGCTTACGAGAAGACTAAATGAAATGCCTTTGTAACAGGAGAAGAAAACAAAAACAACTCCAATGGGTGGTGGTGGTGGTGGTGGTGGTGGTGGTGGTGGTGGTGGTGCACACCTTTAATCCCAGCACTCTGGAAGCAGAGGCAGGTAGATCTCTGAGCTTGACATCAGGCTAGCCTGGTCTACAAAGCAAGTTCTAGGACAGCCAGGGCTACACAGAGAAACTGTGTCTCAAAACAAAAAAACAACAACAACAAAAAAAAAAAACAAAAAAACAAAATTAGAAAAGTGCCAAGTCCTGAGGCAGCAAGTATAGCCCCCAGGGAGCCTTGGAGAAGCCATTCCCTCAGGCAATGGTATCTAGGCTCCTGACTCTTATACCAAACAGGCCTTTATATCATGCTGGTCCCTCTTTTAGTCACAAAGAAGATGCTGGAACATCCCAGTGTGTGCTGTGCTCAGCACCTGCAGCATGCCATCCAGCAGGGCCAATTGCTTGGCACTACTCATAACCACTATCACCAAAGCTACAGACTCCCCCTTCTTCAAATAATGAAACACAAAAACTTCTGGTTTCACAGACCAAATGAAGCTGCCAGAAATGACTTATTCCTGTCAACTGTCTGAGAGCCACTACCTATCAGCCATGTGCTCAACCTGCAGTCACCGTGTCTCTCAAAAGTCTATGAATGCTTAAGTAAGACTGTAATCACTCTTACAACCAGCTTCAACATCATTTGAGAAGCCAAGGCACATGTTCACATGCAAAAGTGTGTGAGGACACAGACACATAGGCAAATTTCTATACTTCTAACAACTCCCAAATAACCAGGAGCCGCTTCCCAAATTATTAACTCAGAGATTTAATAGTATTTATAAATGCTCAGCCAGTAGCTTAGGCTCTTACACTTAAATTTAACCCATAATTTTTATCTATGTTTAGCCATGTGATTGGTACCTTTTCTCAGTCCAACATTCTCATCTTGCTTCCTCTGCATCTGGCTGGTGACTCCTGACTCCGCCCTTCCTCCTCCCAGAATTCTCCTAGTCTTGTTGCTCCACCTATACTTCCTGTCTGGCTACTGGCCAATCAGCGTTCTATTAAACCAATTCGAGTTACAAATCTTTACAGTGTACAAGAGCATTATCCCACAGCATTTCCCCTTTTTGTCTAATTAAAAAGGAAGGTTTTAACCTTAATATAGTAAAACTATATACAACAAAAACAGTTAAGTAAGAATTACAGCAACACTATCTAATCCATTTGCATTTGGGAAATTAGAGAAAACATTTAATTATCTATCTTAGTGAGTCTAAAGTTTTGTATCTAATTTACTTTCTATTGTAACTAAGGAAAACTATAATTATAATTATTCAGTCTTCAGTTCCATCAAAGACCCCAGAAGGGTGAAATATTATCAGGCCAGATAACCCAAGGTCATGAATTCACACTACACTGGCACACACATAGAGGTCCAAATGAGCCAGATCGCCCAAGGTCATGGGCGGAGCAAATTCCCACTACACTGGCACACACACAGGGGTCCATCAAGTTTGTCATGTCATGGGAGCTGGTGACAGGCTGAAGTGAAGAATGACTGAAAATGAGAACAGAGGCATACAGGGGGCAAGAACATGGAGAATTAAGATTCAGGAGAGATGCTTTTTCCTTGTGGCAAGAGCAATAAACAAACATATCCAGAGACCAATACAGTCTAACTGTGGTGCTGGGGCCCTCAGATGGAGACCGTGGGAGACTAGATGCAAAGGTAGGCAGATGCCTCCAATGCCCACCACAGGAATCTGAACCACTTCCTACAGCAACTTCATCTACCCTGAGATTCTAAGCTGAGTCTTCAACCCCATGCTCTGCTGTGGGATCATCTAACCAAGCCTGTCAGGTTTTTTTTTTTTTTTTTTAATGTCTAGGATGCTGTTCTGACTTTCATTTCTGTTACTGTTATAAAACATCCTGACATAAAGCAACTTGGGGCGGGGGGATTGTTTGTATCAGCTTAAAATTCCAGGTGACCATTGTGGGGAAGTCAAGGCAGGAATTTCCAACAGCTAGTCACATACTTCCACGGTTGTGAGAAACTGTGTATGTAATGTATACATGCTCACTTGCTTGCTTACATGTGCTCAGCTCTTCAACAGTTCAGGAACTTGGCCTAAGGAATAGTGCCGCCCACAGTGGGCTGGATCTTCCCATATTGATTAATGTAATTAAGACAATCCCTCATAGATAAGCCCACAGGCCAACCTGATGTAGACAATGCTTCATTTAGACTCTCCTCCCAGGTGATTCTGGTTCTGACCAAGTTGACATTTAAAGCTAACCATCCCAGGTACCTCACTGTGTACACAGAAATGACAGTGGCCCCATTTCAGCCTACTCTTGACTTAGATACCTTTTTCATGCATTGTTTTGGCTTTATTTTAGCCTATGTAAGAAAGTCTCGTGTTTGCCTCTTTCTATGCTCAATTAACAATATCTGCTGCCCTCATCATTAAGTTCTACATTGGTATTCAGAGACCAACTCAGGATTTAATTGTGCACTTGGGAATTTTCATGACCTTTATGGGATTTAATCAGATTCCCAGTGCTATTGAGCATACAAAATCTCAGTCACCCATGAAGATTCAGACATTGGACATAAATAACCCCCAGCAGCAGCTACCCTAGACCCCAGATTGGAGGTTGGAATGCATAGGCACAGCTTCCCTGTCTGTATCAGGACTCACTCAATACCTCTCCTCTATTCAGCACAATTCAGTTCCCTTTCTGAGGTCCCTTCAGCCACCATAAGAAGAAGTGACCTGAATTGCAAAGACATCAGCTGGAATTTAATATTTTCCTCTTCTGAGCCATAAAGAGACTGTCTACATCTGGTTGCCAAGTGGTGAGAGAACAGTGTATTTCACAATTATGACCAAAAATGGGTCTCACCGGGACTGGGGAGATGGCTCAGCAGGAAAAGGCACTTGCCACCAAGCCTGACAGCCTGAGTGTGATCTCCAGGACCCACATGCTAGAAAGAGAGAACAGTGACCCCCACAAGTTGTCCTCTGACCTCTACACATGTACCATAGCTTTTTATATACACACATATATACACACATAATAAGTGTAATAAATTTATCATGGGTATCACAAGGGCTGGTAAGATGTCTCAATGAGTAAGAATGCTTGCTGTGCATGTATGAGAACCTGAGTTTGAATCCACAGCATGTGCATGCCTAGAACCCCATCATTGTGAAGTAGAAATTGGCAGATCCCAAGAGCTCATTGACCACCCAGCCTAGCCAAAAATGCAAGCTTTTAGTTTAATAAGAGACCCTGTCTCAGGCGGCAAGGTAGAAGGCAATAGAGGAAGACACTTGACATCCTGCTCTGGGCTCTGCATGCATGCACAAGGGAACACACAGTCTCACACTCTAATGCACATACCACATGACAGATCTCACCATATTCATCATATAAACACACACATGGGTATCGCAGCTACCCAGAGGGACTACTATCTATCTAACAGCATAAAATCAACCCCTGTGGAGGTACAAAGTCCACTATACAACCCTCCTAGACATGCATATGGGCTGAAGTCACCATCTCAAAGACCTTTCAAGCAGAGCTTTCTTGCTGAGATCTGTCATTGAACCTCCATCCTTCAGGGTTCCCTCACCCTCCCTGTCCTGGCTTGTCCCTTTGAGAATCTCCCCTCTGCCTAGAGATGTTGGACTAAAGTTCACCACTGCAGTGGTTTGAATAAGAATGGGGGGAGGGGACTGGAGAGATGGCTCAGTGGTTAAGAGCACTGGCTGTTCTTGCAGAGGTCCTGAGTTCAATTCCCAGCAGCCACATGGTGGCTCCCAACCATCTGTAATGAGATCTGGCACCCTCTTCTGGCATGCAGGCAGAACACTGTATATATAATAAATAAATCTTTTTTTAAAAAGGAAGGAAGGAAGGAAGGAAGGAAGGAAGGAAGGAAGGAAGAAAGAAAGAAAGGGCCCCATAGTGCACATATTTGAATATTTGGTTCCCAGTTGACAGACTGTTCAGAAAGGATTAGGGGGTGTGGCCTTGTTGGAGGAGGTATGTCACTAGGGGTGGGCTTTGAGGTTTCAAAAGCTCATGCTAGGCCCAGTCTCACTCTGCCTATGTGTTTGTGGATCAGATGTAAGCTCTCAGCTATTGCTCCAGAACCACACCTGCCTGCTGCCATGCTTCCTGACATGATGAATATGCACTAACCCTCTGAAACTGTAAGTGAGCTCCCAATTAAATGCCTTCTTTTATGAGTTGCCTTGGTCATGGTGTCTCTTCAAAGCAATTGAACAGTAGACAACTTTCCCTCATAGACACCAGGTCTGGGATGCTGCAGGCCTCCTGTGGGTCCAGAAATGTATAATTTTAGAATTATACAGTATCATAGCCCATATGACTATTCTAAGTCTAGGAAACTATTCATCAAGGAAGAGTTTATCAAGCTTGGCTGGTCCAGTAAATTAACCAGATGCTGAATTTACTTATTCTGTGGTAACTGCTCTATTCATCACACCACCATGCACTGGACATTGGGACCACACAGACAGCAGCAGTTCCAGTCCCCAAGAACCAGTAGCCCAGGGCTGTGGCCAGTGGAACAGTGGGATGTAAGGCAGGAGGCAGGAGAAATGGATAGGATGGGTGGAGGCTTCACAGAGAATGTAAGCCAGCCCAATAAAGAATGGGATGCGTAGACAGCATTCCGGGGAAGTGGAAGAGCCCATTTGGGAACTGGCTGGAACACAGATGTCAAATGAGGGGAAACCCTTAACTGGACCTAGTCTTGGAAGCCCTTTAAGCTTTGCAGGTAAAGGCCAGAAGGGGTCTGAGTATGCAGATGACATGCAGAGATCCTTCCCCATGTTGGAACTGCCATTCTGGGGAGGGGTTGCAGCAGGTGGATTCATCCAGGTGAGATGAAAACCCAGGAGGCCAATAACATTGAAGGGATATGATGCCCTGAGGAAGAACAAATCAAGCCTGGCCCAAAGCAGGGTCGTGAGGCAGAGAAGAGGGTACAGGTGTGTGTGACTGTGTTTGGATGGTGCATGTCCCCAGAGGGCACATATTAAAGGCTTAGTCTTGGAGCAACACAATTAGAGGCAGTGCCTTCAGGAGATGGAGCCTACCAGGAGGTCACCCAGTCACTTGGGGTGTGCCCTTACAGGAGATTACGGGACCCCAATCTCTTCATCCCCTTTCTTTTTGCTTTCTGGTTAATGTGATTTATGACTTTGCTCTGCTTCATACTCATGGTGGACTACCTCAGTAGAGAACCAAAGCCATCAGGCCACAGGATCATAGACCCTTCAGAACTATGAGCCCAAGCAAATCTTTTATGAGTTCATTCTCTCAGTGACAGAAGTTAATACCTAATGGTAACTAAGAAAGGAGAGATACAGAGGTCCCTAGGTAAGGACCAGGGTCCATTGATGCCTTGAGTGATGAAGGCACACAGGTTCAGAGTGGAGCCAAATGGGCACAGGGCAGGTGGTCCATGGAGGCAGATGCAGGCCTGTTCTAAGGGCAGGTCGAAGAGGCAGAAAGTGAACAACCAGAGAGAACTGTGAGAAAGCATCCAGAGGTGCTTAGAGAGAGGAACATGGGGCAGGGTGCTAGAAACACTTAGGAATGGGACCACAAGGAAGACATGAGCAGCAATGTCAAGATCACAGAGAGGCGTCCGTAAGCACCGAGACCCAGAGATGGCCCAGCAGAGGTCTGCCAGCATCCTTGGCAAGCACTGAGTGAAGAAGTAGTGTGGGCATAGGGCAGGGGTCAAAGACATTTGAGGAATAATCTTAAAAACAGGGAAGAAACACATCTGGTAAAATGCTGATCTTGTCCAGGCCTGGATGATGGATGCAGAGGGCCTGGCTTTATCCATCCCCAGTACACTATGTGTCTGATAGAAGAGGAGAAAGAGAAAGGGGGCAGGATTGGGGGATGCAGAGCCTGTCTGCAAAGAGGAGAGACTTGGCCCGTCGGGAGGCCTGGAGACATAGTTGTGGGGTGAGACACACGGAGGATGCAGGGAAACATGTCGAATTGGTGTTCACAGAAGAAATCAGCTTCAACAAAAGGGACACCAGGGCTTGAGTCAGGGAAGAAATGGATAAACCAGAGCATAGCTGGCGAAGTTCCTGGAGGGCGGTACTAATGTCTGATTGTTTCATCAAAAAGCATGTTGAAATTTAATTGCAGTTGTGATGGTACGAAGAGGTGGGACCTTTAAGAGGCAATGGGATCATGGGACACCACCTTCATGAATGGATTAAGGCTGTTCTCAAAGTGTAGTGTGGAGCACCCCCTTCTTTTCCTGAACACATGCTCTCATGTCAGGTGATGCCTTCCATCATGTTGTGGTGCAATAAGAAAGCCCTTGCCAGCTGCAGCCCTTAGATCTGGGACCTGTGAGCACTCAGAACTGTGAGCCAAACAAATTTCCCTTGTTTCTACTACCTGATCCACTATGTTCCATTAAAGCAACAGAAAAGACCAAGACAGCAGGGCAGTGAGTGCTCCTGATGACACCCTCTGTCAGATCAGTGCAGGGAGTGAGTGCTCCTGATGACACCCTCTGTCAGATCAGTGCAGGGAGTGCTCCTGATGACACCCTCTGTCAGATCAGTGCAGGGAGTGAGTGCTCCTGATGACACCCTCTGTCAGATCAATGCAGGGCAGTGAGTGCTCCCGATGACACCCTCTGTCAGATCAGTGCAGGGCAGTGAGTGCTCCCAATGACACCCTCTGTCAGATCAGTGCAGGGAGTGAGTGCTCCTGATGACACCCTCTGTCAGATCAGTGAAGGGAGTGAGTGCTCCTGATGACACCCTCTGTCATATCGGTGCAGGGCAGTGAGTGCTCCTGATGACACCCTCTGTCAGATCGGTGCAGGGAGTGAGTGCTCCCAATGACACCCTCTGTCAGATCAGTGCAGGGCAGTGAGTGCTCCCGATGACACCCTCTGTCAGATCAGTGCAGGGAGTGAGTGCTCCCGATGACACCCTCTGTCAGATCAGTGAGCCTGATATAAAGGCATGGGGGTGGGAGCTCCTGGGACTGTGAGAATGTGACAGTATGGTGAAAGTTGAGGAATCAGACCCAGCCATGCTAACAGACTATGGGACTCTAAGGGTCAGCCAAGGTCACACGGAGCATTCACCTGAACGACAGAAGTTCTTGGGGATCCTTGGTGAGAGCAGAGGGGTATATGAGTGGGTTCCTGGCTTGGAGGGTTTCGACCATAAAGGTGACATGGGACATGCACAGATAAGCCAAGTGGCGGATGATGAGCTTGAAGGGATTCGTGTCCTCAAGGGACCACGCCCTGAGAGAAAAGGGGCAAATCACAAACAAAACAGGGACCATGACAGGGTGCAGGTAAGAGGGCCAGGGCTGCCTGGAATGGCAGGTGTAGATGAGGTCAGGAGGCCACAGACGCATAGGTAGTCTCCAGCACGAGGTCAGCTCAGTGCCTACCACAACACAGGTCAGTGAGGATATGACCATGACCAGGCCCCAATCCTCAGTGGATCCTACACTGAGTGGCCCACAGAGGCAAAGGACAGTGACAGCAAAGGATGGAGAGGACACCATCCGGAGAGCATGTTGATGGGACAATTAGGTACTTCTCACCATCTAGGAAGGAAGTCAGGAGGAGAAAACTGGCCCAGGGAATAAAGTGCAGAGCCACATGGACACAAAGTAGGCAACAAATAGCAGTGGCTGGAGGGACAGGCAGGAAGTGAAGTCAAGTGTGGTCTCAGGGTTGGTACGGGTAGAAAGACCCACAACAAGGCCACGCAGCTTCACCTGCCTCCGTTCAGAGACTGGAGAGTCAAAAGAAAACTGCCTTGCTACCTCTGCCACATCCCACCTTAGGAAGCCTAGAAACACCGGCGACTGATGAGGCTCAGCACTGGCTTATGTCCAGAGCATCTGACTTCCACTCCCTCCTCTGCTCTTACATGATGGATGGAGATTCAGTGATGACAAGACTGGCTTTGGGAGACAGCCAGTCAACACTCACAACACAAGCTGAACAAGAAACAAATATCACACCTGACGGGGGAGCCCTCCAAGGTCACCACTGCTTCCCCCAACCCCTGTACCCCACCCTTGCAGGGGGGCTCCTCACTAGCATCAAGGGCCCTGAGCCTCTTGGAATGGTGGGTCTTCTTTGCATGAGTTGTAGTTCTCCGGGTTCCAAAGCACCATGGTCCAGAAAAGGATGCACGTTCCTTGCTACCTAGGGTGTGGTCCCCAAGGGCAGCCAGAAATGGGCCAGGCAGAAGGGCAGGAGAGTCTGTTATGAAGCTGATTAAGCTCCTCTGTGCTCCAGCATCCTCCTCAGCTTCGGAGAACAAAGATGGGCAGTAAAGGCCCTCCTCTTCCTGCATGGATGGAGAGAGACCGTGGGATGGCAGGGCACAGAGTGGACAAGTAGCAGCTGCTGGTGGCTGACCCTGGATGCTGGAGGATGGCTTGATCCAAACAGACCAGCAGTGGAGGCCAGGGAAGGGCTGGCAGGGGGGTCACGCTGTCCCTGGCTCAGGCCAAAGAGGGTCTCTGAGAAAAAGGTTACAATGAGCCCCAAGCATCCTGTTTCACAACACATTGCCCCCTTTCTTTTCATAGATGGATAACTGGAGAAAATGAGATGTGTTCCTAGTGGCTGGGTCTGTGACAGGCTAGAACTGGCTGAAAGGTCTTCAGCCGTGAAGACACTCGTCTAGTGAAACTTCCCCTCAGCAGACTAGTTTGCATTATCAAGTTCCAGGATGAACGCCACCAAGAGCCCAACGCCATTTCAAGATGGGGAGATACATCAAACCTTTCTGGAGAGCAGCACTGGGAACTAACATTATTTGTTAACTGCCAAAGTTCAGAGGGAATCTAGCTATTAAAAACCTGGAAAACTGAAAGCCTGAAATCAGCGGTAATGCATCTTTGATCTTTTCAAAAAACAGTTTCATCTGTGTTTATATAATGAGACCGTCTGCAAACAGGCTCAGCCAAGCTGGAGCAGAGAAGATTCTGAATTGTGAGTAAACACCGTTCATCTCAAACTGGCTAGAAACAGACATCGCACCACATAGCAAACCTTTCAGGACACTTGTGGGCTTTTTCCCTTCTAAACATCCACATGCAGTTTTTTTAAGTGTATACACACACACACACACACACACACACACACACACACACACACACGCCCAATCTTTTCTAGATGGAAAAGTGGGTGGTGACTTTTGTTTCACAGCATATTGTATTTTCAAACTTTTTGGAAATGAACCTGTATCCTTTTGCTTGTATAAGTAAAAGTCTAATTTTTTAAGAAGATGAAATAGAATTTCTTCTTTTAAAGAGGAGTCCACAGAGCTGGGTGTAGTCGTAAATGCCTATAGTCCTAGCACTTCAGAGACAGAGGCAGTATGAACATGAGTTCTAGGCCAGCCTGGACTATATATCAATACTCTGACAAAAAAAAAAAAAAAAAAAAAAACCCACAAATGAAATGAAACAGGGTGGAAAGGAGAGGAAAGAGGAGTCCTGTTTCCAGCCTTGTTCTGCTCTAATCAGGAAGTCCACTCTAAATATCTTACTGACCTAGAAGCTAATATTTGGGGTAGAAACTATTACTAAATTAATAATTCAACACCAGTGATCACAGCTGGGAAAAGGGCTTGGCCATAAGAGTCTCACAGACTCAGATCAAATCCCAGGTCCAACATATACTAGCTGTACAAGCTTGAGCAAGTTTCAGAACCTTTCAGAACCTCTCAGAGCTATAGTTTCTTCCTGTGTAAAAAAGTCATTTGTGGAGACTAAAGGATGCCCTGGTGTCTAAGAGACAATATTCATGAAGAGCACAAAGATATGGTTTAAAACAAACAAACAAAAAACTCAATCTCACTCTGCTTCTGCAAAGCACGACAAATGTACTCAAATTCAGTGGCTGATGGGAAATAATTTCATGTGAAAACGATGCAGACAGATTTTCGAGGCAAAAATCAATATTTAAATATGCTTATGACTAGCCACATCTATCTTTGCTTCTAGACATCCAGGGAGGGTGGGGGAGGGGAGATGAGCTAACTGGAGGTACACCTGAGAGGTCTTCTCCAAACTACGCAGGACCGAGCGTGGGTAAATACATACTGGATAAATAGTAACTTCCATTATTTCTCTTAAGTAGGTATGTACGTATACAAATAAATAGAATGAAAAGTATACCACCTGCATGTCTTCTAGCTCAGGGGGTGCAGTCATTTTAGCCGCTGTGTACTAAATGCGGATTCATTGTTTGGGATGCCAATACATACTAAGCAATCAATATGACTCATCAGATCAGGAAATGTATAGAAATATAAGGTGCCAGAAAGAAGGCAAATGCACCATCTACTAACTCTCCTAAATAGTAGGCTGAAGTGATTACCACCATTCAACCAATATCCACAAATGCACAGGGTGCATATTGGGAAATAAGAGAATACCTGAGGCCCCCTTTGAGTGTTCAGGAGTCAGATCCCTGTGGTGGGGATCGGATTGCTTGATTCAGAGAGAGAAGGGGAGACTAGGAAACAGGGCTGTGCCTGTTGCCAGTGTGCCCCTTGCATTAACTGTGCCAACAGAACCTGACTTGGGATTTGACCACACTGCATTCCCTCAGAACCAGAGATGAGGGTTGGGGGCAGAAGCCAGCGCAAGATCACCAGGACACGCAACTGTCATTCAGATGTCTCTTGGTCAACTTAGCTGCACAGACCATCCACTTAATTAGCTTGTTCCTGAATTGTTTATTACCCTTCCTATCCCCACCCACATGCACCTTGAGGGAGAGAAGAGAATTCTTCCTGGTGACCCACCCTGCCTCAGGGACCAGTGCAGTGAACAGCAAGTCTGAAGGAGTTTGGGGTGCTGCCACCCTCCAAACAAAGCAAGACCAGGAAGAAACAGCAAATTAAGTATTAAGCTTTGAGGATGTGGCTCCCTCTCCAAATCCAAAGAAGCCACTGAAGTTCCTTTAGAACATGGGAGCAGATCTCTGCTGCATATTTGGGCACTGTCTACCCTGAATCCCTCTTTATCCTAAACCTAGTACGGTTTCATTTTTTTCTTAGCAATTGTCAACAGCCTCAAATTCCACTGTCTGTAACAGACTAGACCCAGCATTCCAGGGCAGAGAGGACAAAATCCCATCACATCTAACTAGCAGGACTTTTTAGATCAGCCCCCAAATTCCTACATCGGAATCCATTCCTGAACCAACCGATAAGTGATTACACAATCTTAGAAAGAGCTTAGATGTGATCTACAGGGTCTTTTCGGGGGCCAGTGGCTAGAAGCCCCTTCCTCCTCCCCAGACGCTCTCTCTCCCTCTGCTCCTTGTCACAGCCCTTAGAGCAGGAGATGCCAGGTTCTATTTTAAGACAAACCCTCTCACCCTAGAAACCACTCAAACAAAACACCGGCATCTCAACTACTCCCCAATCTTCTTCCTTCTGGGTAATCTCCTGTTGTACACAAGCTCTCCAAAGGTCCCCCGAGCCTCCGGGAGCTGGTCTGGGGTCCCTCCCACCACCACCACCACCACCACCACCACCACCACCACCACCACCACCACCACCTCCTCCTCCTCCTCCACCACCACCACCACCACCACCACCACCACCACCACCACCCCGCTGGAGGGCAAGGCTGTTAGCAGTGGTTGTCAGGCACGGGGACCTTGGCCTTTCTGACTATTCACCCCGTGGTGAGAATGGGTACCTTAACCAGCCTCAGCAGGAAGCTAAGGCAGGGGTTGTGTGGATCTGCTCCTCCTGTACCTTGCTCCTTACTCCTCTTCAAGAGTCCTCGGCTTAGGAAGTTGGGGCGGGGGAGGAGAGGCTGGGGGGCAGGAGGAGGTAAAAGGGGGATCTTTGATTGATGCGTAACATGAATGAAAAAAATTTCTTAATTAAAAAAAAAAAAGAGTTCTCGGCTCCACACCATACCACACCACACCACACTTGACCTAGGACCCATCTGCTCTCCAAGCTGGGAGGAAGCTTGTGTCCTAGGGATGATGGGACCTGACCAGGTCTACACCACCTGGAACCTTATTTATCCTGGTCCACCTCTCTCTCTCTTCTTCACTCACATCTCTCTGGATTTGCCTCCCCTCCTGCCTGGCCTCTCCCTACTTCCTCTTACAAGGCGCCCCGGTTGTGTTTCCACTTAGTCTCCAATTATGTCTAAACGCAACCCACCACAGATGCTGACATTTTAAATGTTTAGTTGTTATAGTTACTTGACTAATTGCCTGGGCCCCCGGCAGAGCGTCTTCTCTCCTGCAGGCAGGAGGGGGGTGGGGAGAGTCAGGCAGATGGGGTTTTAAGCCGCTACTCCACTTGGAGCCGGCCCGGGACACCTTGCCACGCCCAGGAGAGCCCGGCGCAGAGACTCCACCGGCCATAGGCTCCAGCCAGGGCAAGAAGGTGCGCCCGGCACCTGTACCGCCTGGCCTCAGGATGCCAAGAACTGTGTCTCCTGCCCCGGGACAAGAGAGATGGACAAGGTCTGCCCAGCAAATGTTTCTATCTGGCCTCACAGTCCGCCTACGCCTGCAATGTATAAAAGGCAGGTGAAATGAGGAAAGGAGGTATGCATGGGAGGGAGAGGGGGCTTGGGGGGCAAAAGAGAGTTAGAAGCCGGCTGCAGGTTACTCACGTGCCAGATAGCGAAGAAGATGAGCGCAGCGCAGAGCACCAGGGACAGCATGTAGCAAAAAGCAGCGAAAGTGAAGGCCATGGTTGAGGACCCCGATCCCACCACACACAAAGCCGCTCCCTGGAGACCAGTGCCCTCCCAAACGGGGGCCAGAAGGACCGCTCGTCCGCAGGATCCCGGAAAACCCAACCGCTAGGAGCACGCACAACAAGCAGAGACAGAGTTGAGGGTCATTGAAGCTGGCAAGATTTGGACAGGACAGGAGACCCAGGACGTGGAGCGCCCACAGGCACAGAATGTCCCTGGTGGCCACAGTTCCCCTAGCCGAGGAAGAAATCTAACCAGGAGAGAACACCTGCAGACCTGTGTCAACTAGAGAGACCAACAGGCATGGGGTGCGAGGACTCCACAGAGGACTGGACGAGGAGGTCCGTCCCCTGGAAAGAGCCTTCTCTGTCCGCTCCGAGCCGAAGAGGTGAGGCGAGCGCGCCACTCAGACTCCAGGTGCCCCGGCTCCGAGGTCCCCAATCCCACAGCCGCTCTGCCCGGGAGCACAAGTCTTTAGGTGGCGGCCGAGGCGAGCCAGGTCCCGTTAACCCTGCGCCCTGGACTGGGGTCTTCCAATGCAGCTGTGCGCTCGGAGATGCATCCGTCCCCGGCCCCAACCGCGTCCCCCGGCCGCCGGCTTCCGTAATCCGGTGCCTGGGAAACTGGGTCGGACCGGGGCGGCGTGGGCTTCAGCCTAGCGGGCCAGCTCCCGGCCGGGCGGCTGCGGCGTGGCTTTCCGGCCAAGTGCTGCTCGTTACTGAGCCGGGCTCCACCTGCTGCTGCTGTCGCCCGCGCAGCCAAGACTGCGGCGCTGGGACCCCTCCCTCGAGGCGCCCCACCCTCGCCGGCTCCGGAGCGCGCCCTCCCCGCGGGCGGAGACTGCGGCGATGGGGGCCGGGAGACGGTGGCGAGGAGATGCGGTGCGCGCCCTCCTCTCGGAGGAAACTTGCCGCCCCGAGCGCGGAGGCGGGAGGGGCAGGGACTCTTTAAGCACGTGCGCCCGGAGCGAGTGGGAAGGCGGAAGGCTATGGCGATGACGCGTCCGCCGCCCCTAGGCTTCCAGCAGTTTCGTGCACATCAGAGCGGGAAGTGAAGGGACTTGGTCAGGGATTGGCTCCTGTTGGTTGAGTCTTGCTTAGGCCGATTTCCCAGACTGTAAGGTACTCCTCATCTGGGAGGGCCTTTTCAGCTCTACCCTAAGCCTCCCCACTGTCGCACCCCCACCCCACACCCCATGCGCGCAGAATCCTGCTTTAGAGCCCACCCCTGGCATCCTGCATGATTCGGTTCCAGCTGACACTGGGGTTCAAGGAACCTGGTGCCATGGATAAGGCAGAAGCAAGTGTTTCTGTGTCGCGCTGTGGCATTGTTTAGAGCAGGTGAGGTTGGAGGCAGACTCCCTGCTCCAACTTTCTTAGCCTCAAATAAAACCTGCTTTCTTTATCAGAAAAGTAGCAATGAGTATCTTCAAACCAAACGGGACTTAGCGGGGAGCACTTGGTATCTGCACACTCTGTCACAGTGTGTTAGCATCTTAGAAAGTTTGTATCATAGTCACTCTATGAAAAAGGTTCCAACCCTGCAGATAGAGTTGGGATTTCAGATGAGCCAGTCCAGAAAGCAGGAAGAAATGTCCTGAAGGATATCTTGCAAGTCACTTGGGAGTCTAGATACACATCATAGTTTGGAGTGAATCTCAGAGCATCAGGTTATGTCCAGAAGACAATGTTTCACTCCCATCGACCAACCCCTGGATCTTACAGTTTTTTTGTCCCCCCTTCTGCCACCTCTCCATGATGGCCCCTGAGCCTCAGGGAGAAGGGGTGGGATATCGCTGTCCCATGTGTGGCTGGCTGAGCACTCGACTGCACATCGACAGCTTGTGTGTGTTTCTGCATTAACTGTCCTCCACTGCACAAAGGAACTTTTCTCATGAGATCTGAGAACTGCCCTTGTCTAGGTATAGAGATAAAAAGTTAGAGGGCAATTCGATACTATTTCCAATTAGCAAAATAACTGTAGAACGTTGTCCTCTGGGCATTAACAATTCCCCACCCGCGGATCCATGGATCCGTGGATTCTCAGCCAGATTTACAGTAGCAGGCATGAGTTTCCTCCTGTGGCAGGCCTTAAAACAAATGAGAAAGCAGCTAGTTACTCCCCCTTAACATTCATGCTACTGTTGCACCCATGGGCATATCTGGACATATCAGTCATTATTGTAGCTCACTGGGTTCACGGCTGAATACAACAAACAAAGCCTGAATAGCAACTTCTGGTATATGAAAGACAGACTTGATTTCTCCATGTCCTGGTAACAAAGTTTCTTCAGCAAGAGTCTTATCATCAAGTTCTAGCTGGCAAACAAGAGCAAATGACAATATCCTATGTTCTTTGGGATTCTCTGAGACACCCGTAAATTCTACAGGCACTCCAAGTTAGACACATAAATCTCAAGATGTTAGGACCCACTATGAGTGAGAACAGGCAATGTTTGTCTTTCTGTGCATGGAAACCTCTTACTTTTAACAGTTAATGTACACTACTGAAAAAGCATTCCCAGATGTTTCTGAAATCTTGGTTACAATGCCAGACTTTTTTTTTTTCTAGTAGATGTGAGCACGGTCTCATTGATGCCATTTTTCTGAAGTATGAATAATAAAGTTTTGTCTGTTGCCTAAGGCGTTATTCTCAAGTGCACAAGATCAAAAAGGTTTAGATTTTTCATTTTAAATAAATTATTAAAATGTGTGTGAAAATTTCCTAGCAAATAAATATTTCAATGTCTTGATTTATAACTTGTCAAATAAATTGCTTTCTCACTTAAGTAGGTATGTTTTCCAACAAGTGGAACTATGAATTTAGATTGAATGTATGCTTACATAGACACCATTATTTTTAATGACTATTGAATACTTCATGTTTTAAAATGCTTGATTATGCTTAAGTACATGTTGCACAGTTTTAACATTTGAAGTCTATTTTCCTAGAATTTTAAACTGTTTTTTATCAACATCTTGCTTAATTCAGAAGATTTTTTCAAATGTATTATTGTATAAAAATTATCTTCTGATTTTTAATCTACCTTTTGACTGATTATAATTTAAGAAATTAAACCCTAAGATTTAATATAATGTGATTGACATGTTGATGAATGTGTGTGTAAATTATAAGGATTAATAACATTTTTTCAACCATTTTACATCTTAGTTTGCAAGAGACCCTTGTGACATAAGAGAGATGTACAATCAAAGACAAATAGAAATTTACTAACATGTATATTTCATATACCCGTGGGAGACACACAGAGAATGAGGAGTTCTTGAAGAGGTGGCTTTGAATTCCAGCTTATGTAACATCTTCGAATGACAGTACATTCCTTGAGAAGTGACTAGGCAAAGGAACAGGACTTTGAGTATCCAGGCATGGTGACATGGGAAGAGCAAATAACAGGCAGAGTGAGGCGAAGGTGGAGCTTGTTTGGGTAGATGGGCCAATAAGGTCCAAAGTTGTAATGTGTGGTCAACCTAGTCTCCACGGTAGGAGAACGTGAACTTGTTCACGCTGCTTGGAGGGAAGTGCTCTGTCTTTCTGAGCGTGTCCTGTCTTCAGGCAGGTAGAGGGAGGGCAGAGCTCACCAGCACATGCCCTGTCCTCACTGCTTTCAACTCAGCAATCATTCCTGTGTGGGGGTGATATATTCCGGTCTCCCACACAGCCTTTTAGGAATTAGTTCCAAGTGTCATACATTTATGTCAGTAGCAATGGCGGGAAACCCACGTTTTTGTTAAAATCATGAAATTATTTTCTGTTGAAGACATGAAAAGTGTGTTTTTCATGTCCCCATTCTCTCAGTGTGAAGGACATTCAAGGCAAGTGGCATCCCCTCCCAGATGCAGCTTATTATAAACATCCCTGTGTCCTCCATAGATGCAGATGACTGGGGTGTGTGACTGTTCAGAGAATGCTAATAAGTATATCCACAGTTGGCTGTCTCTCTATTCTGAGATAGTTTTTAATATTTTATTGATGAATTCTTAAACATGTAAATATTGAAACACTGCATTTACAATGTATGCAAGAATTGCAATGTGCAAACAATACATCTAAAGTAGCAATTATTAGAATCAGGGGACAACTGTGATTTCAATGCAGTGATAAAACTGAGAGGCACACAGCAGGGGGTGCTTTGTAATAAATAAGTACATGGGAGGCCCATCTATCAATGGCCCTTGTGACATCCTGTCATGGTTAGCCTGAATTAATGGGTTTAATTTAGAATTTAATTATTAATTGATTTTTTCTACCATGGTCTGCAAGGGCCACCATACTGTTTACCAATCAGAACAGAAATCTTTCAATAGTGTAAGGGTTGAGGCAGTTACACTAATGAATGTTGGCTGAATAATGTATAAGGTGAGAAGCAGAGTGGCTGTAAAGACAAAGGCTTTTTCCACCTTGGGAAAAGGTTTGTCTCTCAGAAGACATCTGGGGCATGCCTGGAGTTGGGAGAGGAGACAGCGTACTTCTGCCAACATCCAGAGAGAAGCAAGAAGTGACCAGAGAGGGCTGAGGCCAAGGCTTTAGAGAAAAGAGGACGCACATATTACATCATGCCGGTGCTGGAGAAGACACAAGTGTGGCTGTGTGATGCCAGGGAAGGGGAGGCCAGGCCTAAGCCTCTAAATATCTCCAGCTAGCAAAAAGAAGGCCAGAAGTAAAAGGACCAAGACACAGGAAGACCCTGTGTGGACATGTGACCCTTGGCAGGGGTAGAAGCTTCTGGTCCTTTGGGGTTGTACCATCTCCCACCCAGAATCTTTGCCCAAAGTTGTGAGGATCTTCCAGCACCCCTAATAACAAATTTCCTTCTAGTCAGGCATCAAGGAGGCTCGGCGTTAGATTTAAACTATTTTAAAGAGAGTGAGGAGGTTATGTGTGCAGTCCATGTGAACCTGCACTTTGTAGACTTTCCACATGTGAATGGGGCCTGGACAGGTTGAAGAAACAGTATCCGAACCCAGCCAGCACCAGTCTGGTGTACAAGGGCAAACAGAGTGGCATGGATTATAGTGGGCTAAAGTCACCAGCTCTGCATGGAGCTGGCGATGGCTGGCTCCCAACTTTAGAAAAGTTATTATTAAATCAACTATATGCAAGAAAAAAGAGGTAAAGTGTCCTATGGAGCATCAAGGGATGAAGGGAAAACCTTTAGATCCTGGTTTTTAGAAAGCAGCTATAAAATGCAATCTGGGGACAACCCGAAAGCAGTCATGGCGAGACATTACCTCCTGTTGCGTCTCATAAGGGTCACAAGAATGTTTGCAAAACTCTTCGATGCTGTTTGGCATTGCTTGAGTTTTGATGAACAGTCACTTTAAAAAGGCTCAGTTCTTAAGACACTCCAAACATCTGAATTCACCAGGAGAAAGAAACAGACTTCAGGAAAGTGTCTTACCTAGACAGAGTCTGTGGTTGGGACTCGGGGAATAATGGTTGGATGGTTGCAGAGAACCAGGAGTGGTGGGTATGGAGAATGTAGTGAGGTGACTTAAGCTGAAGGCTAGAGAGTTGCTGGCACTCCCACGAGGCTTGACAAGGAAGCAAGGGAAGAACTAAATGTATCCCAGTCACACCAAAAAGCCTGAGCTATGCCAATTAGAGGACAGGCTTGAGTTCTATGCTAAAGGAAGCACCTGGTCAGGTTTTCCTATGGATAGAATGGGGTTTCTAATGGGACAGAAGAAGACTTACACCCCACTAAACTAAGCTGCCCATGAACTGAAAATCCTTCCCTGTATGCACTGGTCATTTCCCTGATGTGTGTGAGCATGGACTAGAGGCAGGAGTGAACTAGGGCAGGAAGGGGACATGGGGGTTGGGGTAAGCATGATGATGAGTCACGTCTTAGCTGTGTGGGAGAGCCAACACCTTCACCTTTCTCTGCCATCGCCTTTGGTGATGCAGGGAGTTACTACACACGTGGTTAGAAAAGGCAGCAGCCAGGTGTAGTGACACCCACCTCTGATCCTAGCATTTCAAGATGGAAGCAGGAGGAATTCCAGGCCAGTCTGGGTTACAAAAGGAAACCTTGTCTCATTCAAAAGGACAAAACAATTGAGAAGGAGCAGGAACAGGTTGATGTGTCAGAACAGTGTGGATCTACCTGCAGAGAAAGAACTGGAAGTAACTTGCCTAAAACTGCCAGCTTGACTGTGATGCCTCCCTGAGCACCCGCCCCCAGCATCCTCCCCTTTATTTTTACATCACTGTTAGCTGGACCAGGGTGCCGGGACAACAGAAAGCCAGACTCAGCAGTATAGTACAAGTGTGGATGGCCAATCAAAGGCCACTCAAAACCCCTCTGCTTTTCTTCCCTTTCTTATAAAAGCCAGAATGAGGAACCACATCTCCTGAGACTGTTTGACCAGGTAGATAGAGGTAGCCACAGGTCAGAGTTCCAGCCAGCAAGGTAGGAGATCCTTGAGGAAGCCTCCCTTTCCTCCCACACAAAACTACACTTTTATAAGATGCAAACTTTTGGCTCTTTTCTGTCTTCACACCTGCAATGTGGATGTGATGGCTGGAGAAGCCACAACCTTTTTTGTGACCATGAAAATCAAATCACATGCTAAGAGTGGAGAGTAAGCAGGAAAGCGGTCCAAGACACTAATGGTGTCAGGGCTGCCACATTAGGTCTAAGCTTGTAATTCTGATTTTATGTTATCTCAGGACCCTTCTCCATGCTATCAGTGAAGAACTATGTTCACCTGCCAGCAGCAGAATACTTTATTTCTGTAGGTTCATAAAAGGAAAAGTTTTGGCCTTGGAGATGGTTCAGTCCATAAAGTGCTTACTGTGTATCCACGAGGACCTGAGTTTGCATTCCCCAAGACTCGTGTAAAAGCTAGGTGTGATGGCACAAGCCGGTAATCCAGTGGTGGGGAGGTGGAGATAGGTGGATCCTTGGGGCTTGCTGGCCACCCAGTTTAGCCTACTTGATGGGCCCCAAATCCCAGAGAGAGATCCTGTCTCAAAAACAAGATGGACAGCTTCTGAAGAATGACGCCTGACACTGACCTCTGGCCTCCACACACACATGCACCAGCATGCACAAGAACGTCAACACACACAAGCTCACTCACATGCACATGCAACACACACACACACATACACACACACAAGAAAGTAAGAAGTTCCATTGTCTTATTCCACAGAATTCACAGGATAAGTATTTAAGGACAAGCAGGGTGGATCACTTATGTGGCCAGTGGTTGTGGGTCCCAAACTCAGTTTTCCCATTCTGAATTATTTATTTATTTGTCCGTTTGTTTGTTTACATTGATGTATTTGTGTGTGTGTGTGTGTGTGTGTGTGTGTGTGTATGCATGTGCATGCATGAGAGAGTACAAGCATGTGCGTGTGCCACAATATATGTGTTAAGGTCACAGAACTATTTGTGGGAGTCTGCTCTCTTCTTCCACCATGTGAGTCCACGGGATTGGACTCAGGTCATCAGGCTTGGCAGCAAGGCCCTTTCCTTGGGGAGCTCTCCCCTGCCTGTGAATATCTTTCTCCTTCTAGGCATCATTGCTCTGGGATATGGTACACTGTGTGAGGACATACCATTGTGATTGGTTTACTAAAATGCTGAACAGCCAATAGCTAGGCAGGAGAGGTTGGTGGGACTTCCAGGCACGGAGAGAAACTGAAGGGATGAATCTAGGGGTGTGGATTTCACCAGTGAGACACATGGAGTCAGACATACAGAGTGGAGGAGAGGTAAAGAGCCACATGGCAGAATGTAGATTGACAGAAACAGGTTAATTTAAGTTATAAGAGCTAGTGGGGCAAGGCTAAGCTAAGGCCGAGCTTTCATAACTAATAAGAACTCTCCATGTCATTATTTGGAGGCTGGGGATCCAAACAAAGTCCAACAAGAAAGTCCTACTACACATCATGCTTGCCTTCCAGACAGACAGCAGTTTGAATCACCACTTCCACCATGGTACATGGCCAGTCTTTGCAGAGCGGTGGCAAGGGAGAAAACCACGCAACCGGGTTTTCATCATTTATGACAGGGAAAACAAGAAAGTTTGGGCACTCGCTGTTCATCCCAACCACCTCCCCCTGCTTTCCCTCAACGTGCCACAGGGTTCTCTCTTTCATCTCTTTTTGGGGAGGAAATGTTCACTTACCACATAGACTGGAAATTGTGTGGACCCTGGACAATGACTAGCTAGCACATATGGATAATAAATACTCTTTTTAATTCAATAAGCAGGAAATGCCTGGGGTTCTAATTTCCTGCGTTTCTATAGTCCCCTTTACGGGTATCATTCTGTCATTGGTAAAATGGGCAAAGCAGGGCCAGGGAAAAGACAAAGAAAACCAAGGCTGTGTTACAGATGGAGGTTTGCAACTGAGAGGTAGAATGGTGTGGCCATTTTACTGTTTAACATTTTGTTTTGATAACATTTTCTTGTGGTGTAGAACATCCCAGTTCTGCAGTACTCAGCTGGAGAATTCAAACTAAACCCCTCACCAAACATAACTTTGGAAGAAATACAAAGACATATGGAAAGTATTAAAGTCCTAAGAAGAAAGTAAGACATCTCTGAGGCCACATCCCAAGAGATTGGGAAGTCAGAGAAGTTAGCCTGGCACTCAGGGCAT
The DNA here is from genome assembly GCF_903995425.1 of Onychomys torridus. Lineage (NCBI taxonomy): Eukaryota > Metazoa > Chordata > Mammalia > Rodentia > Cricetidae > Onychomys > Onychomys torridus. The sequence goes on from NC_050453.1 coordinate 14,254,214, forward strand.
TTGTTGCTCTGAGGCGGTGGCTGAGGGGCTGTGCTCCACAGCCAGTCAGCACCTTGTGGGGCTGAAGGCAAAAGTCCGAACCCCAGAATCACCAGGCTCAGTGCTGGGGAAGTCCCTTTTTTGGCATGAGTTTAACAAGACTGCTCCATATGAGTCACAGTGAGCCAGAAATAAGCCGGCTCTTAGCCCAATGCCATCTGGTCAGCCAGAAATCCACTGCTACAGTGTGAGAGAAATATCCCCCACAGGCTCATGGTCTGGAATAAACTGTGCTGTTTTTGAAGACTGTGGAACTCTTGAGGTATGGGCCCTAGTTGGAGGAAGTGGGTCACTATAATTTATAGATACACATATAAAATATAAACTATAACTTTATATCATGTAAGTATATTTTATATGGAATATACAATACATTATATGTATGTATAATCATCCATGGGCATATCTTGTTCATTTTGTAGCTTATCAGGTTCACAGCTGGGTAGGACTATTAATAACTCCCCCCCCCCCCACCTTCTATACTACGAAAGCTAGCCAGAGGCAGAAAGCTTTCTGGTTAGGACCAGTTTGATTTCTCCATGTCCTGTGACCCAATTGTGTGATGTCTTCAGCAATAAGGTCTTACCACTATGTTCTGGAGGGCAACCAGGTGCAACAACAATTACCTGTATTGGTTAGGGGTTCTCCAGGACACCCTGACCAAAAAGTCAAGGGGAGATATCTCACATTTGGCACTGGGCTTTTTACTTAGCAACCTATGGTGTCTGGGAGGAGTATTATCCCCTGCATAAGGTAATCCCAAATAAACTATTTATACAAATATACGTGAGGCTTATAAGGTAGTAGGTATCCCCACGACTTTTCCAAACATGCTTAGTATTAGTTACCCTTCCCTTCACCCTGCTACCCTTTCCTCCCACTTAAACCCCCTCCTGTTACCCCCCCTCTCAATGTCACCTCTGTTCTATCCCCTTTCCTAAGGTCTTTCTTCCCTCCCCCTTCCAATGGTCCCTTTCTAGTTTCCTAGATTCTACAGTTACTCCAAGTTAAACACACAGATCCAGAGATCCGATGCTAGGATCCACATCTGCGAGAGAACATGGAACACTTGTCTTTCTGGGTCTGGGTTACCTCACGCAGTGTTCTAATTTTCTTTCTGTTGCTATGATATACACATCATGATGGAAAACAACTTGGGCAGGAAGGGGTTTATTTTCTCTTACACTTCCAAGCCACAGTCCATCATTGAGGGAAGTCGGAGCAGGAACTCAAGCAAGAACTGAAGTAGAAACTATGGAGGAAGGCTCGGCCCCTGGTTTGCTCTCATGGCCATCTGTCTTACACAGCCTAGACCCATCTACCTCAGGCTGGTGTCACCCACACTGGGCTGGACCCTCCCACATCAAGCATCAACCAAGAAGAGATGGGACCACAGGCCAATCAGGAACCAACCAAAGCCCCATTTATCATCCAGACTAACCCATTCCTAAACTGTCAAGGCAACTCTGTCTTGCTTTTCCCCTGCAAACTCCAATAAATGCAGACTGCCCTCCCTCCCACCCCTTCTTGCCCTGTGGCCCTCTGTGACAGGCCTACTGTGTCTAGAGCCCTGGAGTATGATAGCTCATGTCTCAAACCCACTGCCCTGAACTAGGCTGCCCCTGAGCTAGGATGACTCATCTCCAGTGTGAACTTGATTGGATTTGGAATCACTTATGAGACACGCCTCTATGTGTATTCGAGGGCATTTCCAGAAACGATTATCTGGGGTGGGAATACCCACCCTAAGTGTAGACAGCACCACCTGACTGAATAAAAAGGGGGGAAGGGTAGAAAGAAAGTCCTCATTGCTCATGCCCGGCAGATGTGCTTCAATTCCCCCTCCTCAACTTGTAAAACTTGATCTCCATGTCAGCTAACTCTTCCTGCTATAGTTTGGATCCAAAATGTCCCCCCAAAGGCCATTGCTAAAGACTTGATCATCAGCCTGTGGCCCTGTTTCCACGGGTAGCAGATATGAGCCATCTTGGCCTGTGTGATCAGGATGCCAGGAGGCTGCCAATGAAGAAGACACAGCATTGCCAAGAAATTATGGGGTGGAGCATGAGGGGGTGTTGGGGAAGATAGCCTCAGCCACAGAACTGATGATTTCAGAGTCCTCTAGCCTGAGAGGCAGGCAATGGGAGGAAGCCTGGAGCTGACATTCCCTACTCATCTGAACATCGTTTCCTATGAACAATGCTTTCTAAGGAAGCTAGGTGATTTTCTTATGATTAGCACACTAAACAGGCCCTGTACCCAGAGAGCACACAATAATAAGTCTTTGTCAAAAAGCACCCTATTTTGTTCCAAACCCTGGCTCCTTCCATACCTGGCAATGTATAATTTTTTCTTAACACTGCCTAAGAGGCAACCATTATGCCACTTAGAAATGGTGGCACTTGAGCGGAGGAACTCAATGGCACATGCTCGAGATGGGAGGTTCCACTCCCTCCCAGCTTCATGCCTGACTCCTAGGTTCTCAATACAGCCCTTTGTCCTCTAAAGCACAGGGCATCAGGAACAGTGTTGGCCATGATGATTATCATGATGATTCTGCATCTTTTGATAAGTGCAATAAGCTTCGAGTCCTGAACTTTTCCATGGGATATGAAGTATCTTCCTACTCTTCCCAGAGGAGAGCAGTTGGGACCTTCTTCACCAGGCCGAGTGTCCTGTAGAAAACCTGAGGTTACTTCCTGTTTAACTACTCAGCTAATGACTGACTCACAAGGGCCATGTTGAATCTAGTCTTATGCAGTCCAAATGTTCCTGCCATGACTGTACCCCAATTATGTACTGACTTCAGTATGTCTTCACTGAGCTCTGCCCTCCTGGTCCCCCACTCTCCAAGCTCCACAGAATCTCAGCTTTTCAAAGCTCTGAAGCACACCATTCCACTATCCCAATAGAAGCAAAGCATGCCTGCAATTGTCATAGAGGTTAGATCACATGCACGTTTGTAGGGATGAAAGAAGTGTCACATAGAAGACAAAGAGTCCTGGAGTCTCCTCTTAGAGAGAAGGTGTCCCTCCAGATGATTACAGCTCACATAGTTATGTATCCATGAAAATGATTTATAAATAGCTGCTATTAATAGTCAACACAACAACTTTCTCAGGCTCCAGATGTTGTGACATTGGCTCTGCATCATCTCCACAGATGCTCATAACGCATTTGTGCCTATTGATGACCACATTTTACCATAAGGAAACAGACTCAGAGAGGCTAGGCACAGCCAGACATCACAGTGTGCCGCATAGGCAGCTGGGAGTCCTGCCTGATCTGTGGGTTGGATCTTGAGCTCTAACTCTCCCTATCTGGACCTGAGGTTGGCCTCTCAGAGAAGTGGATGGATGCTGAGCTTCTAAGAACAAAACGAGCCACTCCCTAGAACAGTGTCTGCTACCTTCAAAACCAATAGCTCTCCAGTTGAGGTCAGCCTCCACCCCTTATGTCCTGATGTGGAGGTCAAGGAGCAGCTGTCCCTGTCAAGATGCCAGGCCTGGTGAGTCTGATGTCTCCTGGTCTTTGACAATGGGCCTCCAAGAAAGCTTCTATGCTCTTCATGCTCACATGCCATTTTTATGGCCCAGAGCTAATCAGAAAATATAGATAACTTTGCCATGAACATCCAGTCAGAAATGAAGGGATCAAGATACAAACCTGAACAGTCCTAAGGCAGAGCTGGACCCCCAATTTTCCCATTCCAGTATGAAATGTAAATGACTTCACAGGGACAAGTGGGACAGAGGAGAAAATTGACAAAGGAGCTGCCTGGACAACTTAGAAAAGCAGGGGAGGTATGTGTCCATGAATGGGGTGCAGGATATTGGGATGGAAGTGTACGGAAGGATCAGGAGGGCAGGGAGGAGTGAAAGAGGAGGTAGGTGAATCAGCCAAAACCACAAGTGTATGAATAGCAATAAGGCAACCTGTTGTTTTTTATTCCAATTTAAAATACACAAATAAATAAATTTCATCACACTTTGTTTATTTTGTATGTGTACATGCACCACGGCATACATGTGTGGAGGCCAGAGGACAATGCGTCAGTTCTCTTCTCCTAACATGTAGGTTCCAGGGACCCACCATCATCTAGCTTGGTGACAAGTGCCTTGACTGCTGAGCCATCTTGCTGGCCACCAGCAATAAAATTAAAAAATAAATTACCTACTCTCAGACATTCAGTTACATCAAGGGGAAAAAAAAAAAGGATAGCACAGAGAAGACTCCAGCACAAAGCAGTGATTAGAGACAGAGGTGTCCAAATGGGATTGGGGATTTAGTTCAGTGGTAGAGCAAAGCCCTGGGTTCAGGCCTCAGCTCTGGGGAAAAAAAAAAAAAAAGACAAAATAACAAAGGTATCCAAGTGTCATCAAATGACCCAGCAAGCAGCCCTGACCAAAGACCCTGGAAGCTGGCCCTGAAAAGAGGCTGCAGCCTGTAGCTCACACAGAACAAAACTGGTTTGTTTCCCTGAAGAAAGGTGTGTGGCTTTCCTTCGTTTAAACCCAGATAGTCTAACATCATCCAAGAGATTCAAGTGTTGTTGTTTCAGATCATACACTTATAATACTGATACCTGGGTTTCTATAAGGGGTTACATCTTCAACATCATCCTTAACAAGTTACAGCTTGAATTGAAATGTCTCCCACAGGCTTTGAATGCCCATTTCCTAGTTGGTGCACAACTTGGGGAAGCTGAGGAACTGCATTGGATGGGGCTGAGCTTGTGGAAGTAAGCCATTCAGTGGGAAGCTTTTGAAGACTAGAATCCAGATCCTGGCCCTGACCTCACTCCTTCCCTCTTTCTGGACCACTACGATGTGAACAGCCTCTACACACATTCCTGCTGCCACAGACTAAACCTTCCCTGCCACAGTGGGCTGAAAGTGTGAGCCGAAATAAATATTCCCTCCTTCAAATCGATTGCATCATGCACTCTGTCACAGTGTGCAAACAGAAACTGAGCATGGGGGTGCTGGGGTACAGTGAGGTCTCTGACAGACCGAAGGCAGACTCAAGCTCAGAAAATCAACTCGTACATCTTGGATCTTCTTAACTACACAAACTTGGCTCAACTCTTAAAAATCAGTTTCCTAGGCATTGGGAAGTTATTAGATATTATGGACCCTAGTAAAATGGATCTAACTATTTAATGGGTCAGGGGCTCGCCTTATGTCTTGGCCTAGGCTGGATGCTAAGTCACCTTCAGAACTGAAAGCAGGGGTCTCTAGGACTATCCTTCCTCTGGCTGTAGGTGTCAAAAGCTCAAGACGTTGGCCATCCAAATCCAGTCATTTTTCAACTCCACAACTCAGCACCATCAAGTCAGAGAGAAGAAATAGGTGCCTGTTGCCTAGTGTTACCACAAACTGAAAACTGCAAAAACCTGGCTAATTACTCAGGACATGCTGTCAGACACCTCTGTGTCAGATTCCTGGGTGTCTGGATGGTTATTTACAACTGAATTAATTTACACTGCGGGTGTTTGAATTTTTTTTTTTTTTTTTTTTTTTTTTTTTTTTTTTTTTTTTGTCTTAAAGAGAAGCGAAGATCATAGCATAAGTTACATTGTTTCCTAAGCATCCTCTCTTTAACCTCTCATATCTTCACAAGCTGGGGATACGAATCAGCCGTGGAGCCAGAAGACTTGGATTTAGAAAGTTCTTACCTGGGAATTTGCACCACACTCCTAACTGAGGCCGCTGCCACCTCCCCTCCCACAACGAACCTGCCTTTTGCCTGCATTTTCACAGTGTACTAGTCTGAGACAAAAGCTCTTAAAAAGAAAATCCAGGTACTCTATAAAACATGATATGAAGAAGATACCCAAAAGAAAAAACAAAAGGTTGCTGGTAGCTCTTTGTCTAGGGGTGGATCCCAAGAAATTTCTCCTGTCCACTTTAACACGTCATTGATCTTGCCATAATTCAGCTCTTCAGTCATTTCTAAGACTGCCTGGCTTTTCAACCTCTCCATCCTGTCTTCCGCCATGTTCCCGGAGCCCTGTGTTAACTTGGAAGGAGGAAAACTGCACAACCCCCCCCACCCGCCCCGTAGACAAAGCACAGCAGGAACTCTTGACCACCAGGAGAAGGAAAATCAGCCCCTTTGAGGGATGAGTCCTCTTACGGGGTGTCCAATGCAGTGGGCATCCTGGAGACCATCTACGCAAACAACAAACATGGACTGAGCAGATTCTATTTGTATAGATTTGTGCATACCCACAGACACGTATGTGTGTAGATAACAAATACAATTAGAGCAAAAGAGTCTATCAACTTGAGAGTTGGGGGGCATGGGAAGGATTCAAGGGAGAGTAACTGGGGGAACCGGAGAGAGGAAAGTGATGTAACTCTATTTCAGCTAAAAATATTTTTAAATTTATTTATTTTTAGTTCATGTGCATTCGTGTTTTGCCTGCATAGATGTTGGTGTGAAGGTGTCAGATTCTCTGACACTGGAGTTACAGGCAGCTATGAGCTGCCATGTAGGTACTGAGAATTGAATCCGGCTCCTCTGGAAGAGCAGCGAATGCTCCCAACAACTGAACCATCTCTCCAGCCCACTAAAAAACCCACACTTTTTAAAAAAGAAAAAATGCTGGGCAGTGGTGGCGCATGCCTATAATCCCAGCACTCGGGAGGCAGAGGCAGGCGGATCTCGGTGAGTTCGAGGCCAGCCTGGTCAACAGAGCTAGTCCAGGACAGACTCTAAAGCTACAGAGAGAAACCCTATTTCGAAAAACCAAATAAAGAAAAAACAAAAAGAATATTAGCTAAACATTTAAGGCTTTTAATTCTCCCAGAAAATATTCAGTGAGACCACAGACTGGGTCAGGGTCAGCCCATCAGGTCTTGGGGACGCCGATATCCAAAGAGGTGATCAAGGTGGATGGCATCATCCCTATCAACAGGAAGCCCCCAGCTGAGCATGGGAAACACTGGGGAGACACAGAATATGGTAATATTCAGGTATGGCATGGAATTTACATATAACGAAAACAGGCAGAAACTATAGATACTTTTCTGTAACTGTTCTTATCTTGGAAACACACACACATACATGAACACACACAGAGCTTAAATAGCCTTATTTTTTAAAACCAGGCTTTACTAGACTAGACCTATTTTTTTTTTCATGTAAATCTCTTACTTTCTCCTCTTTTCCAGGCCTGCTTCTTTTTTTCAGAGCTGTCGTGGCCACACCTCTTCCTTCTCAAGATGGTGCCTCCAGCAGGGACTTTCCTATGCTGATGGCACTAAGCCTTGGGAGCCACACGCTGTCTTTCTGAGATATTCCTGGTCACATCTGGACCCTGGTGTGTGCTTCCCTTAGTGTCTGTGATGCCATGCTGGCCCCTAGGGCTGAAGCCCCGGTCTCTGGCCCACCTTCATGGCTTTCCCTGGTTCTGTCCCGTCCCAGACTCTTCTCTGGCACTCACCCCTTCAACGTGTACATTCCTGGAAGGGCTGAGTAAATTCTACACACAAAAGCATGGCTTCTGCTCTCACACCACTTTCCCATGCCAGTGCTGCTCAACACAGTGCCACTGGACAGATAGCTATTCTCTCGTTGTTCTGGTAACTTGAAATCCAAAGCCAAGGCTAGTAGAGGCATGCTTTCTCCAGAGTCTGGAGTGGTGGTCCTTTCCGGGCCTCTTCCTAGTCTCAAAGCTCTTCTTAGCTTTCCTCAGCAGCATCGAGCCAATCAATCTCTGCCACCATGTGCATACAGCCCCTTTCTAGTGTCTGTGTTTCCTCCTTTCAAACGAGTTCACTAGTCATTGGGTTAGGTCTACCCAAAATCCAGGGTGAATGCATCTCGAGATCCTTAACAATTGTTAACTGTTTCCAGATAAGCCCACACTCAGAGCTCCAGGTGGAGGTGTGCTGGGACCCACTATCTAGCCCACGGTACACACTTGCTATCACTTGCTTCCCAGGGAAGCAGAGTGTACCCTAAAGTTTCCAGCATCTCACTGCCACTGGGCCTCATGGAGCGTTGAGATGCCACTGAAGATAGACCATCCCTGTGAAAAATGTCCCTTTCTTTCTCCCCCAGCTCTGGGAGAAGGTGGCTTCCCTTCTCCTGTGTCACACCCAGAGTCACCTCTTACACACACGGTAAAAATTCTATAAACTGCACAGACCCAGCTTTGCTCTTGTTATGTAAGATGCAAGTCTCTAGAAAGACTTTTGGTCTTTCAGTGAACTGGCTTTCAAGACTAAGCTAGCCTGGTTTTTAAAATCTAATCTAGCTTGAATGACCCCTCTGTCCCAGGCTATCTCTGCCTTCCCTATGCAGCTACACAGCTGCAGAGCAACCGAGACCTGGGGCTTCAGAGTGAAGGAATGGGTTGGAGTAAACACTGCCTGGAGCACTGGTATGCATGGGCTGTGGAAGAGCATACATGACCGCTAAGGCAGTGTGTTCTGCCCGTCTGGAGTCACGGCACCAACACCACATAGAGTAGCTGTTCATTACATGAGTGTCGAATGGCTGGCGTCTGACAACCTTCACGACAAATCCTTGAAAAATAAATGTCTGGGATTTCGTAAAGGGGCGTGATAGTTTGAATGAGAACACATGTGCATGTTTGGTCCCCAGCTGATAATCTATTTGGAAGAATTAGGAGGTGCATCCTTTTGGACAAGGTGATAGCTAGAGGCATGCTTTGAGGTTTCAAAAACCTAGTGTCCGTCTGTCTGTCGATCTCTCCTCTCCTCTCATCTTCTCTCTCTCTCTCTCTCTCTCTCTCTCTCTCTCTCTCTCTCTCTCTTCTTCCCTCTCTCTCTCTCTGCCTGAGGATCGGGATATAAAGCTCTCAGCTACTGCTCCAGCACCATGCCTGTCTGCCTGATTGCCATACTTCCTACCATGATGACCATGGACTAACCTCTAAAATTATAAGCGAGCCCCCAGTTAAATGTTTTCTTTTATGAGTGTCGTCTTGGTCATGGTGTCTCTTCACAGCCATAGAACAGTAAGGGAAGTGGGCAGAACAAGCGTGATTTAAAGTGGGGGAGGTGTGACGGAATCATCCCAGCACCAGGGCTGTGGAAGCCTGAACATATATGAGTTTGAGGCCGTCCTCAGCTATATGGTAGGAAGGGGGAAAGAGATGTGAATTTCAAGAACACTAAGGAGTTAAGTGACTGGCAGCAGTGGGAGCAGGGACTGAGGGATCGATCCCTAAAGGGTGTGAGAGCTCCTCCACAGAGGATCTCCGTGGAAGAGAAATGGAGCATTGTGATTCAGACTAAAACAGGAAAGGCTTCAAGAGTGCTTCACATAAATTCACGCTTTATTGATCTGTCACTACAGAGAAGACAGCATGTCTGGGACTCATGCCTGCCCTCTGGAGGCTAGTGGCAGACCTGGCTGTGCCAGATAAGGAAGCCCCATCTCTCCCGAGACAAGGGGGAGCCCACCTCTCCCTAAGGCCCTGAGCAGAGAGATGGTAAGCATTGTTAGCACACTGTTAAAATCACCCCTAGTGACAAGGATAAGTTCTTTACCCTCTTATCATAAATGTGCCTCTGGTGTTTGCTTGTCTGTAAGTAAACATTGAGGAATGCAGGAATTTGACCCCTGTCCGCTGTAGGATTCTCCCTTGGTACTCTGGCTGCCTTGAACAAAAGGATTGTCAGTCAATGAGCCAATTGGAACCATTTTGAACACTCCATGAGCGTCTTAAGGAAGCTACACAACACTAGCAGTTGAAGATGTAGCCCTAGCCAAGACTGACAGTTTGTATCAGACCCTTTTCTATAACAAGCTCTAGATGACCACACCACCATTTCCCCCTAAGCCAGATGAAAAAGGAGTTCTTCTGACAGAGGGACCGCTGTGGCTCATGCAAAAGGGACAATAGTATGACTGACAGAACACAAACTTTCCTTTGCATGAGCGTTTTCTAAGATGGGTCCAAAGACCCCCCCCTTCTCCTGCTATATAAGCAGGCTATTCAGGCTGGGACACACCCTCCTGCGTGGCATTCCTTAGCATTGCAATAATGGGCCTAAGCAATGGTTTCTCTGATGAGTTAACAGCAGTTGTGCACGAGAGCTATAACACCAGAGAGCCACACATGAAAAAACCCGCAGACACGGTGGTGCAATACCAGAGCAGTCAGCATGCCTGTGGCAGTGGAGCAACCCACGGCTTGACATCTGAAGAAGAGGGAGCACTGAGTAGATAGCAAGCCAAGCCGCAAAAGTGGTATGACAGTCAGCTTCATTGCCAGACATAAAAGAGAGAAAGCCACAAGGCCAGCTGCTCAGAAGAACAGAAACTACAGCAGCAAAGGAGAGTTGGTAGCAGCTTCCCGACCAAGAGGACAGCCATAGCAACAAGAGACAAGGGGACATTTTGAGAGAGTGCCAGGCCAGAAACAAGGATCACAGACACAGATAGAGGCTGGAGAACCAAGGCTTAAGAGGGCTAGAAAGCCAGAAGGAACTCAAGGGTCATGGACACCCCACCCTCAAGAGCTGTAACACTGGTGGCTGTCAAGCGCCCATCTGGAAGCTGGAACACCAGCCTCTGCTGAGAGCTCAGGGTCCCACTACCCCAGGCCAGCCGGAGAGCTGTAACACTGGAGGGTGCCACCTGCTGCAGCTCTTGCCTGCCTGCTGCCACTGCTCTCTGTTGTCAAATGCCAAAGAATACAAACACTTCCAAAGCCAATCCCTTGAAGAGCGGCTCCTTGTTTACCAATGAGTCTCAGCCCAGTGGAGAATAAGGACACCAGCCATCTGATTGGGAACACTCCCATTCCTAAACACACACCCTAGGAACATACTTGAAAATCACTTTGTGTAACTCAAAAGCCATTTTATGTGACTTGAAATTACCACTAGGTAGCTCTGATAAGAGCTGGGCCTCAGAAGCAAGCCCCTGGCAGCTCAGATAGGCGCCTAGCCAGGACAGGCCTTGATATGCTAATGAGCTAACCCAAAGGCGATATTGATCAGTGAGCCAGCACCAAGCTGTGAGCCCTGATAAGCAAAGCTACTGCCCAGAAATGATATGGAAAAATTGAAACTTTGGGAATGGTCTCTGGATCACCCTACTGTGTTCCCAAGACAGGTTTCTCTGGCCTCTGTCTTGATATCCATCCACACAGGCCCACCTGTGGGCCCTAGCCTAGCTGTTGGTTTAGCTCTCAAGGGCCCCCTGGGATCTCCATCAGTACCACCCTCCCAGCCTGCCACAGCTCAAGGACTTCATGGTGGATGTTGGCTGAACCTGAAAATTTCCAAAGTCCTTGCTGGAGAAGACTCCCCAGTGAAACCCTGCAGCAGCATTTCTGCCCAGACAACTGTTTCCCCATTTGGTAAAATGGATGCTTAACTTGTATATTAACATGATATTGTAAACAAACCAAGCATATGTGAAAGGCAAGTCTTGTGTGGACATTCTAATTGCTGCATACCTTACAGTCCATAGACTATGTTCTCCGACATTCCTTGGCCCTAACTTCATGGGACCAATGCAGACCCAGGCTACATGGCATTTCTGGTCTTACACTGAGTAGGGAAAATGTCCTAGAGTTAATTACACCATGTGGTGGTTTGAATGATTCCCATGGGCTCATATATTTGAATGTTTGGTCCCCAGCTGGCAAAACTGCTTGGGAAGGATTAGAAGGTGTGGCCTTGTTGAAGGAGGTGTGTCACTAGGGATGGGCTTTGAGGTTTCAAAAGCCCAAGCTATTACCAGTTACCCCCCTGCCCGCCCCGTGCCTTGTATTTGTGGATCAGCTGTAATTTCTCAGACACTTCTCTAGCTCCATGCTTGGCTGCCTGCTGCCATGCTCTCTACCATGATGATCATGGACTCTAGCCTTGTGAAACTTAAGTGAGAGGGCCGAGCAGACACCATAACAGGCTGCTCATTCTTCTCTCAAAGATCAGGCCTCAATGAGAAAGCAGTTTCTGAACCATGAACAAAGGACAATCAATCTCCAACATTCCCCCAACCCCAAGAGCAAGGACAAGGAGGCCTGGTACAGGCCTGAGCCAGCCCCCACAGTCAACAGGTACTGGGCTAGCCAGCCTCCACAGTCAATAAGCTCAAGGTAACAGCCAAATAAGGACAAAGCCTGGGACTTGTCAGCATCTGACTGGCCCTAACCAATTAGAATGTACTAGTACAATTGCCACTTGCTTAAGTCAATCATATCAGAGATGACCTAACCGCCTTAGGAACTCCCCTTTAGCTATGCTTAAAAGGAGCCCATACATCCCTCTCAGGATTACTGACATTTTGCCTTTGTATAGCATGTTGGAATCTTTCTCGAGATAATAAACACTCTTGTTGATCGCATATATGGATGGTGGTCTCTGGTGGGACTTCTCTAAGACCCTAATATAAGCAAATCCCCAATTAAATGCTCTTTGTTTTATAAATTGTCTTGCTCATGGTGTCTCTTTATGCCACATACTAGGACTATTCCTAAGAAACAAAGTATTTCACAAGGAAGAAAACTGTTTTTAATTTTTCAAGGAAAATTAGAAATGCTGAGTCATAGGAATAAAATAAAATACAGCAAATGGTAAATATGTTTGTTCATCAAATTCAAGTTTTGCTATCCTGATGAATGCATATGTGAATATTTCTACAAGTCAGTCTTTGTTCCATGACAAAAAGAATCAGCTCCCAAGAAAGAAGGGCTTTACATCAGCTCTTTTCTCTGCCTTTAATGAAACATTGTGTTCTGACATAAAGGATCTATGATGGAACCTGTTATCTTTTTTCTAGTCTCCAAACAAAACTTAAATGCACTCAAGAAGTACCTAGTTATCTTAAATATAATCAAGCATAATAATATCTCTGAATCCCCCATTACTCTAAAGATATTCAAGGACAAGTTAGAGCTGTATTGTTTATGAGGATTGTCTACCTCTACGCAACAGAAACTTGAAGATTTTTTCCCTAATGCCTTTGCTCTGTGTATTATAACTCCCTCTTAAAAGGAATAATTGTATGCAAATAAAGAGAAGAAATTATAACAGCTTTTTTTAAAGATTTATTTATTTATTATGTATACAGTATTCTGTCTGCACATATCTCTGCAGGCCAGAAGAGGACACCAGATCTCATTACAAATGGTTGTGAGCCACCATGTGGTTGCTGGGAGTTGAACTCAGGACCTTTGGAAGAGCAAGCAGCGCTCTTAACCTCTGAGCCATCTCTCCAGCTTATAACAGCTTTTATAGCATTACAAATAAAAGCAACATCAGCAATAATAATGTGCAGAAAACATCTTTTTTTAAAAAACTATTACAAGTTTCTCAAAGAACCATGTAGTGAGCATAATTATGTCCTGGGGTGGATTGAGAAGTGAAGCCCATGGAGCTGTGAATGAGATAGACACCCAGCACATCCTAATCTGAAGGACACACTGGAGTAGAGAGAGTCCCCTACTGCCTGCTCTTGCTTTACATAATCTCTCTCACCTTAACCCTTCTTATCCCAATTCCATTACTTTGAAAGTGAGCCATTGCGATGGCCTCCCACTTCTGGGGTGTTTAAGCACTGAAAGCAATGAGATTAGCTAAAGATTTTTTCCTAACTACAGATCCCTTAGACTTTATACCAGACTCTTGGGCCAGAATCTCCAGGGGTAGAGTCCCAACAAGGTTAGCTTTTAAAACGCTCTGGTTAGGCATCCCTGGACCAAACAGCCCAGTCTCTGAGCTCAGCCTCCACTGGAGCACAGTATCCTTGGCTCTTTCTCTAGTTGCCCTTAGTCCTCTAGTTACGCTTGCTAGTCCACCCTCCAGCCAGGCTTGGGGTCATCCCCTCTCCCGGACCTCCCCAAACACATCTTCCTCTGTAACATATACTTGAGATCTTCTAAAACTCAATCCTGTTTCCATAAAGCCTTCTCTGGTCAGTTGTGACTCTGTTCACTCCCAGTGACGTTTCCCAACCTCTGAGTTACCACAGCACTCTGGGTACCTGGGATGATGTGGTGGTGTGAATGAGAAATGTCCACTAGAGTCTGCTTGGGATGTTTGGATGGTGTTGTCTTTCTGGAGGGAGTACTGTCCCTGGCAGCAGGCTGTGGTAAGAAGCCTTATACCGCTTCCACTCCACTCTCTCTGCCTCATGTTTACCGTTGAGGACCTGAGCTCACAGCTTCCTGCTCCTGTGGGCATGCCTGATGCTCACCATGATGGACTCTCATCCTCTAGAACCATAAGCCAAAATATATTCTCTTTTCCATATGCTCCTGGTCAAGGTGTTTTACCACGGGGGGGGGGGGGGGGGGGGAATACTGATGGTAAATGTATAATGTGAAGATATAGAGAATGCCTAGATGGACTCACTCAAGTGATTTGCGTAATTTCTATAGAGCATGAAGCTTTTAACAAATGGGTTTTGATGCTCTATAATCTGTTCATAGAGCCTACGAATGCTCCAGGATGTGTCATGTGTGTTCTGAAGCTCTATCACCTTTAACACTTGTGAACCCCAGAAACGCATCAGCTGAAGTCACACAGCTATGTGACATCAACAGAAGACCCATGAGAGATGGATTAAAGACAAGTTGGTAGCTATACTAGGGAGGGAAAATTGAGTGTGTACATGTGTGTGTATGTGTATATATGTGTGTAATGGGTGTGTATGTGTGTGTATGTATGTGTGTATATGGGTGTGTATGAGTATGTGTGTGTATGTGTGTGCATGGGTGTACATGTGTGTATGTGTGCATATGTGTGTATTGTGTGCATATGTATGTATTGTGTGAGTGTGTGTATGTGTACATATGTGTGTATATGTGCATATGTGTGTATTTGTGTGAATGTGTGTGTGCATGTGTGTATGTACATGTGTGAGTATGTGTGCATATGTGTGTATGTGCGTGTGTGTGCATATGTGTGTGTGCACACACATGTGCGTGCACACATGTGTGTGTATATGTGTGTATATGTGTGAATGTGTGTGCATGTGTGTATGTACATGTGTGAGTATGTGTGCATGTGCATGTGCGTGTATATGTGTGTGTGCGTGCATGTGTGTGTGCGTGCATGTGTGTGTGCATATTTGTGTGTGCGTGCATGTGTGTGTGCATATGTGTGTATGTGTGTGCATGTGCATGTGTGTGCGTATGCATGTGTGTGTGCATATGTGTGTATGTGTGCATGGGTGTGTGTGTGGTGCTGCTGCTGTCATCATTCTCCATCTTTATACAATGTGTTTGTCATTGACAAACCCTGTGAAAGAAAATCCCAACCATCTGTCTACACATCATAAAAAAATGTTCACTATAAACCCCATTAATACACTGATAGACTTGGAGGCCTGGCCTCCTGCGGCTACCTATGAACTGTAAATAGCAGTTAAAAGAAGTAAATAAACTCAGGCACAAAGACAGGACAGTGAGTTCCTTAAGGCCTCAGAATACCAAAGCCAAACGGCCAGATCCCACTAACTGTTGAGTGATAAAGAAAAATGTCTGTAGGAAAAGCCACCTTCTCTGGCCTTCCCACAGATGCTCTGATTTTTTATTTAATGTTTTTGATCACCAATCCTATGTGGTGCATGTCCATCCATCAGTTATAGAGGTAAATATCTGCAGGCACACACCACTAGCTGAGTCCAGACATGTGAAAAAGGCCCCAGGGAAAGCGCCTTCAGCTGTCTCCTTTTGGCTTCCCAGAGTCCTCCTCAACCTATTCAAAATTGGATATAAACATTCTATGCATCAAACTCTAAACTTATGAGAGACCTAAATGTCATCCCTAAAAGCCCTTAGCAAAGCAAATGGACTAACCATGCCAAATCATCTCCCAAGAAAAATGACGTCTGCCACCTCTAAAAAGCCAGCCAGGCAACAACAAACACTGAACACACAAAGGACAGCTCCGCCATGGCACAAGCCATAGGCACCACTTTCAAAAGAGCAGTCCAGTTTTCTTCCCTTAGAGGGAGCGTGTGACTGTGGCTCCTCATATTCCCTTCTCGAGAGCACTGAGGAGTATGGTTTGAGTAGTTGTGCGCCAGCCAATTAGTTTAAATATATGGTCAGGCTAATTAGCAGAGCAAGAGACCCGTGAAAGTAGAGAAAAAAGTGGGGGTCGAAGGGAGTGGTGGTCTGTGGTGTTTTCCCCGCAATGGAAATTTTTTTTTTTAATGTCAAAAATCTGGATGTGACATGGAAGTAGGAGAGAAGGGAAGGATATAAAGGGAGCTGGAGGGGGTGGGGGCTAACGGGCGTCAGAAAGGGCAAATATCACATTTTCTCTCACAGGCACGGAAGCAGAAGGAGGACTCTTGGGGGCGGAGGGATCATCAGAGGGGGAGGAGGGATGAAGAAGAGAGTGAGCAAAGTAAAATGTATGTATGAAAATGTCACCGTGAAACCTATTATCTCATAAGCTACCTTCACTTTTAAAAGGAGAACAAAGGCAAGTTGGGGGTACGGTCAAAGGTGACATACCAGTGCTAGATTATATGTAACCCCAGCGCCGAAGCAGGAGGATTGTGAGCCCCAAACCACCTTTGGATTCACAGAAAGGCCCTGCTTCAAATAATAAACCAGCAACAAATAAAACAACAAACCGGCTCCTTCTATCTCCGTAAGTCCCACAAAACCATAAAGACGACAGAGAACGGGGCAGAGACCAGAGCAACATGGAAAGGAGACCGGGAAGCAGGTGATGAGCTAGGAAAGCCGAACCTGAGCACAGGGGTTCGGAGGGAAGCCTGAGCTGCAGCTGGATCCCAGTCCTTCCTTCCCTCAGTACCACCCTTCAGTCACCTCTGCTGAAGGCTGGAGGCTGAGTCTGGCTGCGGGGAGTGATGGAGGGGGATAGCATATTAAAACATGCATAGCAGGTGTACTAAGGGATGACGGGCTACCCTTGAGAGCCCATCGCCTTACTCCCCAGGTCTACTTCCACCCATATTGACACGCCGTTAGACATTACCCTGTAGACAGGACATGGGGAGCATCTTCCCTGTAGAAGCTTGTCCAAAGGTGGGGGGACGACCTAAGGATGCCAACAACAAGAAGGTCCCCCACGGAACTGCTGCCACCAGATCACCTCAGTGAGGCCACCTTCAACAAGTTTTCCCCCACACACATGAACCCCCACACACATGAACCCCCATTCACTGTAAGGAAACCCCTCCTCATACATATAAAAAGAGGCCTCGGACCACTGGGTCATGTCAGGGCAAGACGGGCCAGAATGAACAAGCAGAAAACAGCAACCAAGAAGGAACAGAACTTATGGGAAGATAAAGAGACATTCTAAAACAATCCCATGTGCTTAGGAATTTAAAATAAGATGGCAGACTGAAAACCCAATAGTAACAAGTTAACACTTTAAAAAAAATCCCAGAAATACGGCCAAAGACTTTATAGAAAACTGGGGAGAGAGAGAAGGGGGGGAGAGGACAAGAAAACAAACACAAGACTGTTCACAAGCTCCACCATCTGAACAGGAAGGTTCAGACCAGTGGGTTGCTCCCTACTCATTTTGTGAAGAAAAGGGATCACTGAGATTTTCCAGGACAGCAGACTTGGGGTTGAGCATTGGGCAAGCCCTGTGAGAACCCAGTACAACAGATGAAAATGGAAACACACACTGTGAAATTTTACTCCACCGTGAATAAGGGAGACTTCCACAGACTATCAGAGAAAAGAGGGTCCCGGAAAGTTTCAACAGAAGTGTGATGACTCACAGAAAAGAGCAACGTGCGGTGACACTGACCTGTGGTCCCAGAATCTTGAGAGGATGGGGCTGAAGGACCCCTGGAGTCCAGAAGTCTGGACTAGCCTGGACAACATACAAAACCCTCCCTCAAAACAAACAGAAAGGCACTGGATTTCTCAGTTGCAGCACTGGGAACTAGAAAATAATGGAGCACGGAAAATGTTTTGTAATCCAAACTTTATATAGTCAAACTAAAATAGAGTGTGTGGATAGAACAAAGACATTTATAGACATGTAAGATCTCAAAACACTTCCTATGAACCTCTCTGAAGGCGGTGCTAAGTATTAGAGGATGTGTCCCACCAAAATAAGAGAGCTGGCAGAGAGAACGATTCTGAATCCAGGAGACAGGGAGCCAAGCAAAGAGGGAGGTAGGGACTTGCTGGGGGAGGGTGAGGGAAGCTTACTGGAGTTTAGGTCTAGAATGTTCTTAAAGGCCCACATGCCAAAGTTTTGCTCCCCGGGTCAGTGCTGTTGGGAAATCGTAGAAGCTCTAAGAGGTGGGGCCCAGTGAGAGGTCTGCAGGTCATTGGGGACATGCCCTCATAGGGGATAGCAGGACCCCAGCCTTCCTTCTGTTTCACACGTTGACCACGATGTGAGCTGTGTTGCTCTATCACGCACTCTCACTAGAGGCCTAGAAACAACGGGTCCACACAAGCATGAACTAGAACCATGAAAACGGGGAGCCCAAATAAACCTCTTCCCGCTAGAGTACTTGTTAGTGTGATAGAAAGTTGACTAACTCAGTGCCGTGTCTTTTGCCCAGGCTAAAACTGGTCAGGGCTCCAGGATCATTAAGATAATAAAATTGATAGAAATGTGTAATGTGTTTAGGCACTAAGAGCAGATCAGACAATGTCCTGGCTTGCTTTTATCACCTGTGACACAAGCCTAGACGTGTCTGAGAAGAGAAAATCTTAACTGAGAAAGAGCCTCTATAAGATTGTCCTGTAGGCAGGTCTCTGGGACATTTTCTTGATTAATAACTGATATGAGCCCACTGGTAATGGTGGTGCCACCTCTGGGCAGGTGATTTTTAGATAGTATAAGAAAGAAAGCTGAATAAGCCATGAGGAGCAAGCCAGGAAGCAGTGTTCTTCCATAGTTCTACTTTAGTTCCTGAACCGAGGTTCCTGTCTTGAGTTTTTGCCCTCCCTCGGTAATGGAATAGAACATGTAAACTGAAATAAACATTTCCTCCTCAAATCATGTTTGGTCAGTGTCTTATTACAACAATAAAAATCCAAACCAAGACGGGCATTTGAATTAGTAGAAGGCATAAACAAAGCTAATCATAGGGCTAGAGAGATATAAGTTCAGTTCCCAGCACCCACATCAGCGGCTCACAACTGCCTGTAACTCCAGCTCCAGGCAATCTGATGCCCTCTTCTGGATCCTACAAGCACCTAACTCACGAGCCCATACCTACAAGAGACACACATGCATACCTATAGTTAAAAACACAAAATAAATAAAAGAACAATGTTTTTTATAAAAAAAAAAAAAGGAAGGAAGAAAGAAAGAAGGAAATAAAGCAAGCCAACCAAACAGAAAAGGCAAACATTAACTTCAAAGGAAAAAAATTAATGTGACTAAACTAGGGATCACAATGTCTAATAACCTCCCAGTCCCTGGGGAACTGATTTTAAGGGTTTAGTCAAGTTTGCATAGTTTTTGCTGTTAAGAAAGCCCAGGATGTGAGTTAGCTCCATTCCCAATTCTCTCTCTCTCTCTCTCTCTCTCTCTCTCTCTCTCTCTCTCTCTCTCTCTCTCCTCTCATTCTCTCAGCTACTGCTCCAGCACCATGCCTGCCTGCCTGCTGCCATGCTCCCTGCCCTGATGACCATGAACACTCACCCTTTGGAACTGTAAGCCCCATTAAACTCTTCTATATGCTGTCTTGGTCATGGTGTCTCTTCACAGAGAAATAGAAAGATTCTTTCTTGATTAGGTGCCTTTTGAATGCACTACTTTAACTAGCAAACATATCCTTTCACAAAGTCACATACTTGCACACTTGTAAAATGATAGAGTGTCCATGTGCTACACAATTATAGATAGACCCCATGATTTTGCCTCAGTAACTCCTCATACAACTTCATGATATTAAACAGTTCTGTCTGTAGGAATGTCTGGTTTCTAATCAACTTCAAGATATTATTCCAATGAAAAGGACTCCTACCTGACTTGGATTTGAAAAGCCAGGAGATCAGAGATCACTTATTTCCTAAAGAACAAAACAATGATTCCTTTTGCCATGGCCAGGAACACACAGGCTAGCTGTTCCCAATTATGAATCCTAGAGAGACTAATAATATAGTCAAATATGCTATTAACATGTGCCCACCCCCCAAAAAAACCCACATAACTTCAGTATATGTCAAGGAGAGGGCACATATAAAATCAGCTACAAAAAGTCCTATCTATAATTATTTTTTTGATGGAAACAATCCAGAAATCCACCCACATCAGAATGAATAAACACACTGTGGTACATTCACATGCTTAAGACTACATCATGATGAACAGAAATTTTTAACACTGACACCAATAACCGGATGAATCTCAAGGTCAAATATCTGAGTGGAAAATGCAAGTTACAGAAAGCACTGACCTTATGATTCTACTTTGCACAGTCTAAAGACACACAAAACTAAGCCATAGATTATTTGGGGAATATAGCCCAAAAATGGTGTTTGGAAAGGGAGTGAACAGTAAACTCAAAATTCAGGAGACTGGAAGCATCTGAGGAAGAAGACAGAGTCCTGAAGGACACAGAGACAGGAGGTAATGCCCAAGGCAGGTCTCCTCTATTTGAAATCCACACCTATTGCATCTTATGACCGTTCTTTATGAATATCTTATCAAAGCAATTAAATGGAACGGTGACTAAGGAAAACACACATGGCGACTGGCATGCCTCAGCTGCCTGTTCTTCTTCTAATTCTTGTTTCACTATAATATTTTAAAATAAAGTTGAGCAAAAGCGAGTCGTGGTTTTCTTGCAAATCAAATGCTAGCTGATAGGCTGGAGAATGTCGCAGGATAGAGTCAAGGTCTACTCAAAGTCAAGGAGAGGCAAGGCCCCACTCCTGGTTCCCACCAGGCTCATTAGATCAAACCTATCTAAAAGGAGACTTCTGGACGTCCTTCCCTTCCTCCAACAGATCACTCCTGGGGTCCTGTCTCTCGCTAGAAAGTTTTGTGAAAACTTTGAGACAAATGGAAGCCTATGCAGAAAGGACTAGCGATAGGGGCGGGGTGACGGGTTTCACAATGTCGCATAGTCTGCCTGGTTCAGGGTTGTGCATATAACGCATAAGAGGCTGTGTGACACATAGGCAGGAAAGGAGTGAGACAGGTTCTTCTCAGTGTCGGCTCTTAGAGAATGCTCTGGGCCCTATAATACGCAACCCCAAACCCATTTGAAAGCATCTGTCACAAAAAGAGCCACAAACCAAAGAGTATCTTGGTAGTGCTGACACCATGGCCAGAAAAAAATCTGGCTCTGGTCTGTCTGCAGTGTCTGTCTCTCTGTCTCTCTGTCTCTCTCTCTGTCTCTCTCTCTCTCTCTCTCTCTGTCTCTCTCTCTCTCTCTGTCTCTCTCTCTCTCTCTCTCTCTCTCTCTCTCTCTCTCTCTCTCTCCATAACCTTGAAGCTTCTTGGAAGACAGAAGGATAAATGAAATATCCAGAGTTATATTATTTCACCTGAGAAGACTTCAGAAAAGTGGCATCCAGTCAAATTTCTAAGTCCATTAAAGTTACTCTTTTTAAAAGCAGAAGGTTAGGCAAAGGCTGAGTCTTCGCTGGCATTCTGTGAAGCTAGTGAATGTGGCAGGGGAGGATGAGACACCCTCAGTCAATGAGCACCGTGTGTGCCAGGCATGGGGACATGCATCTTAATAAGGAAAAGCAAAAGGCACCTTGGTGCTGCTTGAGGTGAGGGAGAAGCAGGAGCTGCCAGGAGGACTCAGGAAAACCTTCCCAGGGAAGCATTGTCTGGCCCGGACTCTGAAGTGTTGGCAGCAGGGGAGCAAGTCTAGTCTTAACAAGGGCAGACTCAGAGGCTCAGTGCTCACAGTCCTAGGAAGACAGAAGACCTGGCACACAGAATGCAAGAAGAGTCGGTTCGGGATCGTATGCTGCCTGACTTAAGGCCCAGGGGACAAACCCCATAAATGTACCTCTTCCTTCCTTTGAAACAAAATTTGAGATGTACCCACCTCACTCATTTCCCATAGTGCATTGCACCCTTCCAATGACATTCAGATTGTGAGGTCTGGCACCAATAGGGCAGTGGCTCTGGGCACACAATCAGACAGTGAAAATTTAAACCCCCATTACAAGATTCTTTTACAAGAAGAAATACAGCAGAGAAAGGTAGACTTCACATCTCAGCTTTCTACCCCTAGAAACCCACAAGTACATCTTAAGAAGTACCCCCAAGCATTGCAAGCGCTATTTTCAGGAACCATGACCTGTTTAATTGCCTGTCCGTTCTGAAGAAAACCTCTGATGATATGAATCAGCTGGACTTTTTGATCTCCTGCTCACACAGGGTCTCAGGGTGACATGAGACTAAAGAGATGGGGACAGGGCTGGAGGGGGACGACGGCTGCTCTGGTTCTCTTAAACAGACTCTGTCAGGAGCCAACTGAGCTGTCTCTGTCTAGGTATTGTTATCCATTCATTTCAACTATAATTATTCCTTCAGACAGTCAGAACCCAGTCTGGTGCCAAGCGAAGTGGGACAATCCCACCTGGGCACAGGAGCTAAGCAGCCAGTGAGGGTAGAGTGAGAGAACCCCGCCATCTGGTGCTTGAGGCTCACAATATAAACCACCAACCTTGAATCTGACTTTACCACGGCAAACCAAATGGGAACGCCTACACCACTCCGTTCAGTGCCTCTGGTCACATGGGCCCATGGTGTGACTTCTTATTCTCTTCAAATCAGCCTTAAAGTTCTCCTTCTAACCTGATCTCACCAGGATAAAAATGCTGGGTGGTCAGAGGGAAGTGAAGAGTGGGAAGCCAAGAAAGTGTGCAGTGTGGTTTGCCTCAAGGTCTGCGCAAGCCCTGGTGGACAGCTCAGCCTCGCCTGTCTGGCTGGGGGCAGTGCTGCAGAAACAATAATGGATTCTTTTCCTCAAAGGACCAGTATCAAAGCTGAAGCGAACTCATTCTCGATTTCTGTCATCTTTAGAAAAAGAAAAAGAGGTCTAGAAAAACGCTCAGTGGATGAGGCTCTTCCCATCCAAGCGTGAGGAACCGAGCAAGGCTAGACACCATGGCACAATCTGCAACCCCAGAACTCCTGCAGAGAGATGGGAGAGTCCCTGGAAAGCCAGCCAGCCAGGTGTACTCAGTGGCAAGCAATAAGAAGCCTTGTTTCAAGGTGGAAAGTGAGAACTCATATTCATGATGGTCCTCTGACCTCTATAAGCTTGCTATGGTGTGTGCACAACTACACTCTCACATACAACTATGCATACATGCATGCACATACAGAGAGAGAGAGAGAGAGAGAGAGAGAGAGAGAGAGAGAGGATGGAGAATCTGAGGCCAATCTAGACGATATGACACTATATCTCAAAGGCAAAAACAATAAAAGATATTGCTATGATTTGGGATCTGGAATGTCCCTTAAAGACCCATGTACTAAGATTTGATGCCCAGAGTGGCAAGGAGTGGAGTCTTTAAGAGGGAGGGCCCAGTGGGAGGCCTTCAGTTCACTAAGGGTATGCCCTTGAAGAGGATCATGGGAGGGACCCTAGCCCTTTACCTTTCTCTCTCTCTCTCTTTTTTTTCTTTTTTTTTTTTTTTTTGGTACCCTGGCTATGGGGTGAGCATCTTTGCTCTAAAAAGCATTCTTTGCCACAGTGTGCTGTATCACCACAGGCCCAAGAGCAAACAAACATGGATTGAGCCCTCTATAGCTGTAAGCCAAAATCAACCTTTCCTCTTCATAAACTGGATTATTTGTTACAGTCACAGAAAGATGACTAGCAAAGACATAGCCTTAAATGGTCAAGACTATTTCTTCTACCACACTCTACCAATTGTACCTGGGACACAAAGGGCCTCCGGAAGCCTTGACTGATGGTGAAGCGTAGATGACCCTCATCAGAGCATGCTTATTTAGGAAAGAGAGTTCTGAGGAGTCAAACCCCTAGATGCATAGACTACTTTCTTCACATTGGAGCCCACCTGGGAGCCCCCTGCCAGAAGGCATGCAATCACACTGTAGGCTTTGTTAAAGACTTTGTCCTGTCTGTGGGAAGACACTGGAGATGCCACTCATAGCAGAGATGGGAAGGGAGCAGATGGCTGTGAAATGGAGGCTATTCTCAGCCCAGGGCAACAGGAAGGCTGGAAGGCAGAGCCCAAATTTAGTTTGAAACCTGGTGCCCGATGGTGCAAATTTAGAAATTCTCTTGGACCATCTGGTTTTTGTTTTGTTTTGTTTTTTTTTAATAAATACCTGTCTGTCCAATCCTAGAATGGGAGGGACTTAAAGTCTTACTCCCCCTTCCCGGCTGAGCGCAGCATCTGGGCCATCCTTGGTGCCTGTGGCTGAGGAGGGGCTTGGCAATGGTGAGAACCCACATCAATGATTCCCAAAGATCTCAAAGGCCTTTGCAGCCCTCTTATTCTGACTTCTCTTCTGCTGCCCTCCCTTTCCTCACCCTGTTTGAGGTCTGAGGACACCACACATGCATGAGTGAGCATGTGCACACGCCATGCACTTCCTCTAAAATGTTCTGCATCTCTCCACTTCCCAGCATCCTCCCTTCTCTTCCTCCGACACTGATACAATTTATCTGTGATCCATAAAATATCAGCCCTTGGGGCTGGAGAGATGGCTCAGTGGTTAAGAGCACTGGCTGCTCTTCCAGAGGTCCTGAGTTCAATCCCAGCAACCACATGGTGGCTCACAACCATCCATAATGAGATCTGGCGCCCTCTTCTGACTTGCAGGCATACAGGCAGGCAGAACACTGTATACAGAATAAATAAATCTTTTTTTTAAAAAAAAAAAGCATCAAAAAAATTTTAAAAAAATATGTCAGCCCTTTGCCCTATGTAAAGTCACCTCGCTAAGTATTACAAAATATGGTGTTCCTACCAAATAAATGTACACCTCAGATTCACAGAAATAATGTCCCCAGTGGTGCAGCCATTAAGTATAGTCTTGGAGTAACCTCCTGTCCCCACTATGTTCAATACAAATGTCTGTTCATCTCCTTTTAGGTTGGCCTCAGTCATTCTCTTTATGGGGTCACTTATGCCAGTAGTCAGGACAACCCCTTGTCTCTCTCTTATCATAAGATCTGCCCACTCTGTCACTCTGAGTGCCAGACAGCATCAGACATGACTGATGCTCCTTGGGGGCTATGTCATGAAGATATGTGGAGGAGAAGGCAGGAAGAGTCCTCACACCTCACCTGTGTGGCCCTGTGAAAGGGAAGAAGGAATGCTGGGTAGAATGAGCCTGGGGCTGCTCTCCATTCTGGGAAGTCAGTGGGATGATGAGAAGTATCCAAACCTGGCTTCACTCTTAGAGAGTCCCATGGCCTGCAGAAATGGATAGCTTTAATGCTCCTGCCACACTCAGTCAGGGACAGGGGCAGCCTAGGGGAAGCATAGCCTCCAGAATGATGGAGAAACAGACTTTGCAACATAGATATGGGTCAAAGAGACAGAGGAAGAAATCAAAACTTGGCTCCTGCCCATGTCATTCCCCAAAACTAGTTTCAGCTAGACCACAGCCTAAAATATGAAAGCCAAAAACTATAAATTCTTTCAAAAAACACAGGAGAGTTTATGATAGAAAAAGAAACCCTATATTCCATAGAGGAAGGCAGGAATACATTGGAATATATTAATGAAATTTTATTCAACAATACTTAAGAACCTCTGTTTGGGGCCTGTAGAGATGACTGAGTGAGTTCAGTTCCCAGCACCCACAAGCGGTTTACAGCTGCCTGAAACTCCAGGTCTGGGAAATCTGATGCTCTCTATGGAGTCATTGGGAACCAGCATTTACAAGGCATAGACACACACATATACATAAAGAAAAGTAAAAATAAATATTTTCTTTTAGAAAAAACTGTTTTAATCAGCATAAGAGAGAAAAAAAGATAATTAAAAGTACAAGAGTCAGTTTTAATGCATGTAACTAAGAAGAGGCTCACTATAAACCCACTAAAAACCCACAGAACACAAATTAAAACTTCGAATAACAGAGAACCCATTATCAAAAAAAGACGAGATTTGAAGAGGGATTCTACAGGAGAATGCACACAAATGACCACTAAAGATAACCAGGTGCTGAGCATCATCTGTGGCCGGGAGACACACACTCACACCACAGTGAGAGTCCACTGCACACTCCCTGCATGGCTGGCATCAAACCCCCACACCACAAAACATCTCAATAGTGCAACAGAATTTCCATGTGCAAACCAAGAGTGTGCAAAGGGTTAGAAACTGCTCACAGTATCAGCTACTAAGCTGAATACCTCCTCCCCACTTGTGAGCCAGAAATCCTCCTCCTAGGTGTGGAAGTACCAAGAGGTACGACATAACCCATCAAGTGCCCAGGAAAGCAGCATGCAAGAATGCTGCAGCCACATTACTCACCATTGCTGGTAAGAAGTGTTCACCAAGAGGACAGTGGAGAAATACACTCTGGTACGCTCCTTCCCTGGCACACAAGAGTGAGTGAACCAAGGCTGACTTGACAGTGTGGTTTGAACCAAAGTTCAAAACCAGATGAAACCAAAATGTGATGGTTAGGGAGGTGCACTTCAGTAGTGGAACTATTTGGAAGAGAACATAAGGATATGGTGATCATTTAAGACAGGATACTTGTGACTTTTAGGGAGGTGCGGTGTTCAGGGGCTCCTGGGATGCTGGCAGAGTCTGGGTGTCTGTGGTGCTAGGGACTGAAGTCAGGGTCTCAGATACTCTAGGCATGTGCTCTACTGCTGAGTCCAAGAGTCTGGTTTTTATCTGGGTGTTTCTCTTATAATAATGTCAAAACCTTTTGTACATTTTTTTCAACTGTGATACATTGTACACCTTTAAGTGGGAAAAGGAAGAAAGGAGGGAGAGAGAGAGATGGAGGAAGGGAGGAAAGGAGAGGGGGAGGAGGGGAGCAAGACAGACAGACTTGGCTCCTGGCCCTATTTCCTATTCCAACATAGGAAATAGATGGTCAGTAATAAACAGGTTAATTTCATGACATGATAAGCCTTGTTTGTCTTTTTAAAAGTGAACTGGATGCCGGGCAGTGGTGGTGCATGCCTGTAATCCCAGCACTCGGGAGGAGAGGCAGGTGGATCTCTGTGAGTTCGAGGCCAGCCTGGTCTACAAAGTGAGTTCCAGGAAAGGCTCCAAAGTTACACAGAGAAACCCTGTCTCGAAAAAAAAAAAAAAAAAAAAAAAAAAAAAAAAAAAAAAAGGCAACAAAATCGATGTTAGTAGATAGGCTTTGAGGCAGAATTGTCTACCTAGAACTCCAACTTACATAATGGTGACATTGCTGCCCCACTAGGAGAGGTGAAGGCTGCCCCCCACCCCCACCCTGCCTCCTTACCTGCTGGGCACTGGGGACTGCAAACAAAGACATCACTGGGACTCCCCCAGGCAGCAGTGACTGATGCCTGATTGTGCCTGGTTCTCAGAGTCTGCCTTCTAAAGGGTGCTTTTAGTATGTTGATAATTCCCGGGTAAGCCAGCAGGCACTTTTTCATTCAAAGACATTTATTTCTTAATTAAAACATGCAAATGTTAACACTTATTAATTATTTTACTAGTTCACAGCAGTATAATTAACTGACTTTTAACAGCTGAAAACGACACCACCATCCTCGAAAAATTGCAGCAGTCAGTGCGTTATTATGGAAGTCAGAAGAGCTGTCTGCCAGCATTTCCGTCTGGTCTGTCTCCCCACATGCCACTGCCGCTCCCATGGTTTAGGGTCCCCAGCCCACGTGATTAGAAAAAAAGCAGAACTTTCCGTTAACGGTGGAGCTGTGTCCCGTTGCCCCCTTTGAATGCCACTGTTCCCCACTTCTTAAATCGGAGTGGGTCTGTAGGTCACCCCAACCAGTGCAATGTATAAGGACAACTGGGAACTTCCAGCCCTAGAGGGCGGGGGACTTTGCTCTGGTGCTTTCAGAACCTGAGACCATCACACTGAGAAGCTCGCCCAGCCTCACGAAGATAGGAGAGCACACAGAGATGGTCCACTGGCAGTCAGCCGCCACTGTCAGACATGGGTCACCATCGGGTGACTTCAGCCATGTGAGTGGTTCTCAGTCTAAACCCGCTTCCTTGCAGTGAGGCCATCAACAAGTCCTGAGTTCCTTTCCTATGATACAGAGTGGGGGTCATGGCAGTACATTTCCACGCTGGCTATGGTAAGGACTGAGTAGGATTATGGCCACCGTGTCCTGGGGTACAGCTGCTCAGATGGAAAGATACCATTGATGGTGGGTGCATCCCACTAGAGGACTCCAGTAGACAGCTGAGAATCAGCTGAGGACCCCTACCCAAAGGGTGAGAAGAGTTTCTGTGAGGAGATTTTTCTCAGGGTAAGCTCTGTCTGAACCTCACTGGGGCCGGGGGGTGGAGGGTGCTCCCTCTCTCCTCACACCTGCTGGGGCCAGATCTGAGCACTAATGTGTATGCTCCAGGTTGCCCCACACTTTATGGTACCTAAGAAAGCTAGAGCCACAGCAGGCAGGGATGTGCTGGGACATAAAGCCTGCCCCCTCTAAATGAAGCAGAAAGGGTGTGAAGATGATGACCACCGGCC